>NW_010264595.1:0-1692 GCF_000690775.1 Eurypyga helias
GATCATCTCCATGGCCTCCTCTGGGTTCTTGTTTCATATTTGCAGCAGCTGAAAAATTAAAGTTGTTGTTAAATTGAACAAGACAGTGACGGGCTAAACCACAACATTTAGTTCTTTTGCCTTACAGCCATTTCTACTCTGCAGAAGCAGTTTCTAGGGAGGATACATGACCAAATGGCAGACCTGAGGTACATGCTTCTTTAGCTGGCCTATTTACTCGCTAGCTGCTTTGTATTAAGCGTTCTCTGGGAGTTTTAGAAATCATGCTGCATAAGAAAAAGAATGCAAGAGCAATGTCAAATGTACACTCCCTCGAGCAAAAGCAACTGTTACTGGGGAGGACTGTACTGGTGTTGCCTTTTTTTCTTTTAGAAGAACTGGGTGCCTCCCAATCCAAGAATCAGTTGCTAATCATCTGTTGGGATTTAAAGCGATTTAGACCTCAAGAATTTTCTGTCACTTCATAGAATCATACAATCACAGAATGGTTTGGGGTGGAAGCGACATTAAAGCCCATCCAGTTCCAACCCCCCTGCCATGGGCAGGGACACTTTCCACTGGACCAGGTTGTTCATCTTGAACAAAATAGCTGTCTTAAAAGTTCTGTGTGGAAAGCTGACAGTATGCTTTTACCGAAAGTGTCCATAAGAGCCAAGTAGTGTTTTAGTACAATTCAAACACCCGAAGTTACATACAAAGAAGAGATGGAATTTCAAGAAGCTAGAGACATCTGTAAATGCCTAAGCAAGTTTAAAAATCCATTCCTTACAAAACTTCATATCCCCAATTTCAGACATCATTTTGAAGAAGAGTTTTCCAGTTTCACAGACGGAGAAGTAGAAGAGCTGTCTTGTCACCTCACTGGTAAGAGAGATGCTGAAACATTCTGGATACTGGCTGTACTCACACTTTTTTTTTTTTCTCTTATTTATTAATCAGACTCAGAAATTATGTTTTTTCCAGTGTTTGGCAGACTTTGACTTGGATAAAACAGTCTGGTCAAAATATTATAAAGTGGTCATGAGTTCAAAATACTTTAAGAATGAACAAAATTTACAGGTACACAGCATTGTGGTCTATGCAATTTAATATTGCCAAGCTCTGACTGGCTGACTTAATTCCTGTCTCTGCTTGACTGGTGTGCTGCACTCACCTCCTTCAAGTGCAGACCTCACAGAGGTCAGCCACAGATTTATGCCTTGATTCAGTGAAGAAATTAGGCTCTTACAAGGTAGATGCTGAATGGAAGATTAAAGATACCAGAATGAGAGGAAATTTTGTGAGGTTAGTAATGTAGCCTAGTGCCCAGGACACTAACCTGAAGGAGGAAATCGTGAGCTGTGTTTCCTGCTTCATAGAATTCTTCTGGCTTAAAATCAACTCTTATTCATGTCCTGTCTTTAAATTAATTCATTATTCACTGGGAAAAGCCTATCAAAGATCCACTTCCCAGGTGAGTGCTCTTATCACATACGAGATAAGTTTTGCTCCACCCCCTCTAAGAAATGTCATTAGAGCTTGAATAAGTGATAATACTATTTTTATTGTATTCTTTGCTTTGTGAGATGGGTTTTTTCATGCTACCTCATCAAGTTTTATGGAGATAAAGAGGTGGCTGTAACTTAGGTCGCCTTTTGCATGCTTTAATCACAAAACTCTTGTGTGATGTGAGAGTTAGGTTTTCTGAAGTTA
>NW_010264596.1:0-2579 GCF_000690775.1 Eurypyga helias
GGGGGGGGGAGGCGAGATCTTGCCACAACTTAGGCCCATAAATATTTCATATCGCTGGAATAAGAACGATTATATTCCTGCCAGCACTTTTCTTGTGTATTTTAAATGTGTCACCGCCTCCTACTTTCTCCCCCGTTTGTGTTTTTGTAACAGGCCCATGAAATAAAGATTAGCTGAATAATCAAGAGTGTTTAGAAATGTGAAGGGGCCTGTCTCAGGAGCACTGCATGCTCAGGTTCATCTTTTTTTCCTTTCTCCTTTTTAAGGATGCCAAACACAGACGGGGGAGCGCGGTTTTCACACGCCGTAAGCGACGGGCTGGAGCGGGAGTGAGCGTGCAGGGACGAGGCGAGCGGAGAGCACACGCTTCCCCCGTCAAAAATGACAGCCTCAACGCCATGTGGAAGAGGGGGGCACTCTCCCCCATTACATATTTATTGTTCAAGCTGCAGAGGGGCCAATTAAAAGAGCTCGATCACTGCCACGTTCGAACGGCCGCGTGTGCGCTCAGAGAAGCGGGATGGGAAGCAGGTGGACGCTTTCCTGTTGGAACACAGCGCGGTCCGCTCCTCCGGGAGTCACTAAAACAACCTCAGCTGCGCAAAGGTACCTCTGAGACGCAGCCCAGCTCTCACAGCATCATCCTGGCACCCAACACCAAGCCCAGCTTCCCACCTTAAGCCTTCCGGCCACGTGCAATTTCTGCATATTCGCTTTTGCTTTCTTCCCTAGTTCAGTTCTCCGGATAAGCTGCCAATGGCGCGAGACCGTGCGCCTACACCTGCCCCAGCTTTCGGGCAATCATTCCACGACATGCTCTAGAGTCCCACATTTAGCTGCAACAGGAGTTCCCAAAGTACGTTCTGGAAAGCCTTGTAGGGGTAGTTGAATTGGAGATCTCGGGAAGATGCTGCAAATCACATGTTTCCCCGAGACAGCACAGGCTCCGCGCAGCAAACTGCTCCAAATGTCATTTCCATTTAGCTGCTTTGCAAGCCAATTTGTCACATACTAATGCAATTTGCTGTAGGGAGTTAAAGAGCGCGGGGCAGCAGCAGTCACCTCTTCTCCCAGCTCCCACCGCCAGCCTGGACCGGCATTCTCCCTCCTGCACCCAGCTGAAGTTCCCTTCTGCCGAGAGCCCGGGGAAGCTCAGGGTTAACACGAAGAGCAAGACCGAGCGCGGTAAGAGCACGGGGAAAAAGCTGTTCCTATCGTATCGGTGGGTTGTGCGCAGATCTCGCGCAGCATCTGTTACCTGTTTCCACCGCACCAACTTGTTATAAGCCGGGGGGAAACTCCAAGATTAATTACATCACACAACACTATAAAGACAACGTAGAGTAAATTGGGTTACTTTATCTTCTTGCAACAAGCGCTGTGGATATGGTTGGAAGAGTTGAGAAAGATGACTGGTTTGCTAGATAAGCCCTTTCACAACAGCACTTGTACATTCACGTTACTCCTTGCTTGCCCCAAGTTTGTTGAATCGGAACTATTTCATCTGGTTCCTTGCACCAAGCCAAAATGACACAGTGAGGCTTTGAGGGTCCTCAAAGCGACAACAAATGGCAAAAGGACAGCAATAAAGAAGAAAAACCCCTGCAGTTTAAAGGATCTAACGCCTCTGTGTTAAAGGAAAAAAAGCTAAACATCTGTTCTGAAGATGGCACAGATTTCTCCTGAAGCACCTGTCTTTCAGCCGTAAAGTAGGTCATTTATTTAAGTTTAGACAGGGTATCAATGAAGCCATCCAGAGAAGGAGAGACAAGACCATCTCCCCAAGTCAGCTGAGATCTGTTAAACACATTTAAGCCACCAGTGAAGCATCAAGTGCTCAGCAAATAACCGGGAAACCCTGTCAGCAGTAGGTTTTTACATCATGGTACTCCGCTAACTTCACATTCTGCCACCTCCAAGCCACTAGCCTGACCCGTAGGTCACAGATGTACAGGGCTGGGTTTTTTTTTTTCTCTACCACTTACTATTCACCTCGCTTAATACTAACCTATTGACTTTCTGATACCCTTTAGAACACAGATTAATTGAACATCATTCACTTCACCTCCAGAACGTGAAAGAATTGGCCACAGCTTGAACGGAGACAAAGCCTGAGGCGCCTGCCCGTGCCAGGTTAACCGGGGGTCAGGGTGGCGTGGCATCTCCAGGGCTGGCACCCAGCAGCCTCCGCCGTGACCAACACACCGGCCACGCCGCGCCGGGATGGCGAAGACCGGGACCACCAGACACAAGTTGGGGTTTCCCTGAAGGGCGCACAAGCCCGTTTGCCTTCCCTCCCCCCTCGCTGCCTTTCAAAAAGGGTCTTGTGAGGGTTCAGGAAAGTTTTAATGGGGATTTTTTCCAAGATTCAAGGGTGGTTTTGGAAGAGTCCCCCTCCTTACCAACAGTAACTTTTAATGGAATGGAGTTTATTCCGGTGCATCGACTGCTCCAGACCGTGACCGGGCGGCGACAAACGACAACGGAATTAACGAGAAAATACATATCTGCATAAGGTGCACGGCAAGCAGAACGGGGAGGGCGGGGGGTGGGTGCCCAGGCACAGGGGAGCTCGGGGG
>NW_010264597.1:0-20810 GCF_000690775.1 Eurypyga helias
AGCCTGACAGCTCCCCAGAGTTTGCCCACCTTCTCAGCATCTGTGGGGACAAAGCGCTCTGGTGTTTTCCAGGCCTGTGGCCTGTCAGTGGCTTGAACCCCTGGGTACGACCCTGCACCTCAGATTTGGGAACGCCAGAGCCTTCAGGGCCTACTGCAGAATTTGGATGGCCAGGAGCAGCAGAGCTCTGCTGGACTTGGGTTCCTCCAGGAGACTCTGTAATATGAGTAATGAGAATAAGGGCCTGGCCAACGGCCTTGCAGTCCCCGGTGTCCTAGGGGAGCAAATACCTGAGTAATTGGGCAAACTGTAGAACACAATAAACACAGTTCTGCAGACCTGCATCCTCTACAAGTTGGGTCTCACCAACACCAAAACATTGTCTTTGTGGAAGGGGGTGTTGGTTTTTGGTCATTAATAACAGGTTATTTTGAGGGCTTGGATAACTTTCCTGTTGTGGAGTAAGTTATGATTTACTTCACTGTGGTGTGAATCGATTTGTTGTGGTAATAAGGGCCTTTGTTGCACCAATTAGTTAACAATTCCTATTCCCAGAACGAAAGAGGAGTGTGCTGTTTGATTTGGAGTGCTGGGTTTTTTTCAGTTCTAGCCCAAAATAGAACAGAACTAGTAAGAGCTCTGTTGAGTTCATGGTTGATACTGGTATTCAGACAAGAATGTTGCGGCAAGATAAGGTGCTAAATAAAGTTAAACAAAAACAACACCGCTAATTGCAGTTCCATTCAAATGTCAGGCTGCACACATGGTAGGGGAACTGGGCAAGATCCTTCACTAATGTAAACAAGCAAGACTGTAGGCTCTTGTAAAGTACTAATTTTCACCCATGAAGGATCTGTCTCCTTCTTAGGAACACAAAACCAGAAGTGTTAAAAAGGGAATTTGCAAAACTTGTTCCTAAACCAACAATGCAATAACCAGGGCTTTTCTCCTCTCCACCAGAGCAAGAACAAACTAGCTTAATAAAAACAGCATTTGAAAGGAAACCTTCCCTGCATCTGTTCAAAATACACTCAGGTTTCTCTATTTTGAGAAGTTGTTTGTTCTTGCAATAAGCCTGCAAGAAAAATGACTGATGGAGGAAAGAATGTCATTGCTACCCTCAAAGGCTCACTGTTTGAGGACTAGCCTGATAAAGTCTCAATATTAAAGTTAACAAATGTGTTTCTTTATGTAAGTGTTCCACCTTATATTGTCTGGGTTATACTGGACCTTATCCTGGAGCCTGCTTCAAAATATAATTTACAGAGGTCAGCAAAATGAGAGGCTGTATGTTCATATATACATTACATTGTTCTTTGTTCTTCAAAAACAGTTTTCAAAATATTTTTAAAATATTGTGGCATTATGTTGCTGTTTATCCATTCATTAACAAAACAAAGAACAGAAACCCCAATATATCTGAACCTAAAAGAAATGCATATCTATGTTACTTGAGCAACTTACTGCCTTAAGGAGGCAGATGAGAGTTAAAATATGTTTACGGAGCCAGGTAGCTAGGCTTTGATAGTGAAGAGAGTAGAAAACTGTGTTGGATAAAGAGAAAATAGGTTTTAAGTATTAAGGCAGAACTACTACACCAAATTGCTTCATAGATCAATACTAATTTAGACTACTTTGATTATTTACAGAACTGTAGCAAAATGAATAATAACCATGATAGTTGTTACTTCACAGTTTACAAGCACTGTTTTAAATCTTTATGTCTTTAAGAGAATTTAGATTCTGGAAATTAGACGTGCTCTGTCACTCCTGAAGTGTGATGGTAATACACCAATGAAGCTGATGGTAGAGCTCCCAATTCTAGTAATTTAATTGGAGCAGGACTAGTAAAGCATTTCTGAAACCCCCACCACTGGGCTATAGTAGATCAGAAGTGTTTGTAGCAGCCTGGGGCTGCGTTTCTGTTATCCAGTACCAAATTATGCCCGATATTATACATGTAGTGTCAGATATGCTTATTACATGCTATCTTTTCGCTTTGTGCCTGCCGTAGTATTGTGTAAGATCATACTGCTAAATCACTGCTGAATGTTTACAAGCCAGTTATAAAGAGACACCTTGATCTTTTATGTGATTACTTTCCTGTGGAAGCTAAGACTCAAACAAACAGTCAGTATCTGAGTGTTCTGTTTTCTGAAAACCTTTAACATGTGCAATTACAGGTTGCACGAGTTCTTCACTGGCATGGACATCATCCTTTGCTGCTAGATTAGTGTGGGGGATGGGTTTTGTTTGAGTTTTTTTAAATGCCGCTTTCCATTTCTGCCCAGCTATAGTAGGGGACATGTTAACTTTTTTCAAGGAAAGGAAAATGACCATTGTTTTGTCTTAATTTTTAAATTATTTATCTTTAATTAGAGCAAATATTTTGTTGCATTCCATTTCCTGGAAAGGACACAGTTTAATCAGTCAGTAGATGATTTTAAAAACACAGCCAGTCATGAAGGTAAAGGCAACACAGTACTGAACTGAGGATGAAGTCCTAGATTGTTTATATACTTCCATATAGCAATTACTTCAAAAGTTATTGTCAGTTTTCTCTATCAATTAAAAAATTCTGTTCACAGAGGCGTGTCATTCCTTTAGAAATATTCCTATTAAAAGCTGCCAAACAACTTGGTACCTAGACCTTTGACACAAAGAGAAAACTTGAAAACACAACAATAACATCTTGAACAAATAAACACCAGCCTTATGATTCAAAGCAAAGGCAAGAAAAGTGGAAAGAAGTAAGAGTTTGGCTCATTTTTTTAAATGGGAAGACTATGGCTTAGTGTGGGGAGACAGGGAGATACATGTAAGTTTTCATTCATTCGTCGAGTTGCGCTTAAGAACAGTTTTCGGAGTACCTGTAAACATTTTTCACTGGACACCTTGGTAATCTTATTTACCACTCTTTTTAATTAATCGCAATCTATTAACATACAAGTGGTATGCATGTATGCCAGCCTAATTTCAGGTTTTAAATTTAAGCAAAATCTTTGTTACAGGCTCTTCAATACATTCATGATGCTTATGTAGAAATCCAGGAGATCTTCCCTATGATGGGAAACAAATACTCGAACAGCTTAGGTAGCACACCAGTAGAAACTCCAGATATGGAGAGTGTAAAATCATTTGAAATTGCAGTATGCCCCAAAAGCCTAACCATTAAGATAAAAATCCAGTAATGAGCAGTAATAACTTTGTCCTCCTCCACTAACACCTTGTGGTCATATAGCTGTGCAGCTAGGGAGAATCCATATGTTAGTCCCACTCACTTTTTCCTTCAAGTGAATTTATTCCAGCTTCCTTGATCAGGAAGATCCTCAGTTACTGTATCATTGCTCTACCTGCAATTCAGGCATCTTATTAACCATTGCTGTCTAGGCTTCCTCTGAGTCAACAAAAGCAGAAACAGCATCAGGAAGTACCGAGGTAAGAATGTCTAGGGAAGGTGACACCTCTGCCATTCATTTGAAGAGCACCACAGTACAGTGGTTTGGACAAGGACTGCAAAGAAAGACACAGGAGATGTTCATCCTCAAGAATTACAGATCGCAGCAGGCTAGGTGATGGGCAAAGTATGGCCTGGACCATACACTCAATACATTTTGTCCTGAAAACTGGGCAAGATAGCCGTGTCTATTCTGAAATGCTGCCTTCAGTGGCAAGTTAACTATCTACAGACAGAATAGGTCTTGGGAAACCCATAAAGAAACCTATGTTCCTCTTGAAACAAATTAACAAAGTGGGAGCAACCTAACAAGTTAGCAGTTGATCAATCACAAGTCAGATTCGACAGTAATGAATCACTTAATAAAAGGACTAATCACTGTTTAAAAAGACACACTTTTTAAAAGTGTTTGTGCAGTCAGCTCGTCTATCAATCTCTTTCAAGACAAATGGGGCAGACAGAAAACAGCAGATAATTTTCTGTTCACAAAGTTTAAACTGGCTTTGACCTCTCCCCTCTCTTTGTGGTTGGATTATTTTTAAGTGTGGATGCACTAAGTTCAGGAATCTGGTCAGTAGAGAGAAGTAACGTTGCAGAAGATAGTAGCATGTACCACATGTCTGGAGTCTGGAGGCTATTCAGTCCAGCAGCCGACAATCCTGATTAGCAGTATCTGAATGCTATCTTACTGCATGGTTATGTCTATGTTTAAAACCTCTTTTTACATTGTTTCACAGGTTTTTACAGCATATCGGTGCTGTTCTGGCAAAGATAGTTATTGTCTACCAATGCTCAGGTTTTTAGTCCTAAAGCAAAGTTTCAAGAGAAGTTCTGAGCATATATTTAGACTTCTGGCACACAAACAATTTTTTTGTTTTGTTTTCATGTGTTCAAAATTGTGCATATGTTTAACTGCTCAACACTGCAACATAAATTAGAACCTTGCAAGGTGGGCGGATGGGGGGGAGGTATTGCTGTTTTTCCATAGGATTAGTCCTGCTATTTACAACAATATTTCTATTCGTCTTCAACAATAAAATGTCTAAAAAATAAAAGTAAAAACCCTTCCAAGTCAAACTGAGCATGTGTCTGCAAGAAGACTTGGTAGAGTCTTAATTTTTCTTGTCAATGAACATTCATTTGTATGAAAAGCCAGTACCAGTCAACTGGAATTTTGGTTTATGTCAATAAAGATCCATTGTTTTTCTACAATATTAGGCTATTTGCTATTGTTGCTGGTTGACCAAAAACTTTCATGTATAAGCGATTCTGAAGAATTCAGCTCCTAAATGTTTACGTGTTGAGGAGCAGGACTCCGGAGCTGAGCTTTTGAAGGGCTCACTGGCAGTGAGAAGGAAAAAGTGGAGCTAGAATTGTAGCTGAACTGCTTTGGTGCATCACATCTTGTAAATGTCCCTCTCAACACCGTTCTACTCCCAACCTACTGAAATCTTGAATAATGTGTCAGTAGGAAAAATAAAAACCCAAAACCTGTGGAATCCTGTGCATTGGGTCTGGCTGAGATGGAGTTCATTTTCCCCACAGCAGCCCTCACAGTGCTGTGCTTTGCACTGGCAGCTGGAAAGGTGTTGATAACACACCAGTGTTTTGGCTACTGCTGAGCAGTGCTCCACAGCATCCAGGCTGTCTCTCTCCAACATTCCCCCCTCACCAGTAGGTTGGGTGGGCAAGACCTTGGGAGGGGACAGAGCCAAGACAGCTGATTGAAAGGGATATGCCATACCATGAGACATGTGCTCAGCAATAAAAGTTAAGAGAAAGGGGCAGGGGGGCATTCGTTATTATGATGTTTGTCTTCTTGAGCAACCACTATGCATACTGGAGCCCTACTTCTTGGGAAGTGGCTGTACGTCGCCTGCTGATGGGAAGTAGAGAATGAATCTTTTGTTTTCCTTTGCTTCCACATGCAGCCTTTGCTTTTGCTTTATTAAACTGCCTTTAAAAAAAAAAAAACACAAGTTTTTTTCCATCTTGTTTTCTCTGTCCTCTGTCCTGCTGAGGAGGGGAGTGATAGAGCAGTTTGGTGGGCATCTGGCCTCCAGCCAGGGTCAACCACCACAGCCTGATACAACTAAGAAGGGGTACCTTTAGGAGATCTTGGCTGTGACTTCTGATGGCCAGGCACACTTGTGCACACACACGCATGTATTCTCTGTGGTCTGTTCCAGCAGCTGTCCCAGCTGGTGTCCCGTCCTCCCAGGTTCTTTGGTGTGGTTAATCATCCTGCAATTTTTATAATTGAAAAAAGATTCTTCTGAGTATCACTCTGAAAGAGAAAACTGAACAGGCTGACAAAACGCTGCAGCATTCATTTTCATCATTAAGGCAGACGTATGGTTTCATCCCAGGAGCACGTGAGACTCAACAGGCATTTGATTACTCAGAAATTGCCATACAGGATACAGTATGCACATTCTTACACAGGCAAAGGTATCTGAGGGCAGAGCGATTAATGGCATTCTTCAAATGAAGAGATCATTACATCATCTTCTTGCAGCAAAAGAAAATTCTCCTCCTTGCATTAGTCACAAGCCCTCTCGTTGTTAGACTAATACTAGTCTCAAATAACAGCTCCATATAAATTAACTGACCCTCTGAAATCCCCCAAATTTTGGCTCCAGAGTTAATTATGGAGGGGTCTGTGCTTAAAGGATGTTCTGGTATTTCAGGAAGGATTTCACTCTTAGCAGCTGAAGCAAGTAAAGAAATCACTAGTTATCACTAAATCTCTTTCTGGTCAAAGAACATTCCCTGCCTGCAATCACGTTAATCTGTAACATAGAATATCCTACTTCACACGTATGGAATGACATGGGATATATAATCATTCTTCTTCAGCAGAGCCCACTTGGCAGCCCACTTCTGATGTCAGGAACAATCAGTCTGCCAGTTAAGCGTAACTGTGGTTGACTCTGTCTTTTAATTGCAGGTAGCGCACTAGAAAACTTCAGTGGGAGGTTATACACATGCAGTGCATGGAATATAATGCTAGATCTGTGGCAGAATTCAAACAATAATTAATCAGTGTCTTCTAATGCCTCAAACAAAACAAAACAAAACAATCAAACAAAGAATAATAGAAAAGATACTAGCAATTTCTCCATGCCTGCCGCTACACCTTTTCTCAGCAAGTAACCTCTCAATGCAAGCAAAATGAAAACTATAAAACTCAGCAGATAGACCACAAGAGACCTGTGCAACAAGCAGCTCTGCCAAACTGGAATTTCAGGTTGCTTTCATCTCACAAAATAAGAGTTTTCATTTTGCTAGTACCAATCTAACAGGTAAAGCTAAACCATGCAACATAGAATAAAGTCTTGCAAAAATCCTTTTAACCTGTTCCATAACTGTGATTGAATGTCAGATTCTTGTCCCATCTCTGCCCTTTTGTTAATGGGGTTAACTTCAATTCTTGTCTTTGTATCCTCATCTTCAGTGTCTCAGAAGCACAGTTGCTTATGTTAGCAGGATTTCATGTTTTATGGTAGCTATGCTAAAGCTTGCTGAATTTGTGCTCTGCAGAGCCCCAAAACTTCCTGTGTGAAGAACATCACAACTCCTTCTATATTATTGCAGAAGTATAAGAGAACATTAGAGCACCCTTGTCATCTCCCTGATTGACTGCTAATTACAAATCCAGTGATCCAAAGTGGTAGCATAACTACTGTTTAGAAAGCACTTGCATGCATGGTGGGGCATTAACATGTGTTAATTGAGCTTTTAAACTGCTGTAAAAAATTGAAATATGTTGAGGGCTCAGCTAACATTTCAGTGAGAAACTAAGCTCATTGATTTCAGACTGTCTGCACCACATCCAAATCCTGTTCTTCTCAGAAATTCTGAAAATAGCTGTATTTGCTTTGCACTCCTCAAAAGAGCAACACATAACCTTACTGCTAAATCACAAGTCTCTTGAAAGCGGGTGTGCTAGCCTCACTAATTCAGTGAAGAGGAAACAACCCTCCAAACTCATATCCTACCAGAAGAAAAGTTGTTGCTTTTTCTTGAAAAACTCTAGGACATAATTAGTTAATTTATATTTTCATATTTCCTATTATTTCAGAGCTCATTATAAACAAATGACAACTTGTTTGACCTGCAAAGCTTTTTTGTTTGAAGCCACCAAATACCAAAAATAGCCTCGGCAAAAGTTTTTGTAGATTCTGTTCCTGGAGGTCCCTCTAGTGGCTACAGCATCAAGTTTCTCTGGTCTGGCTTAGGCTACAGGTGTTTCATCTCATTTTTTGTAGATGCTTCTGATCATAGACATAAATACTTTAACACTCATAATTCCTTCTTCTAAATAAACTGAACGGGAAATAAAACGATTTATCACATTAAGAAAAATGAAAAATAATTGGCACTTTAAGAATAAGGAAGCTATTTCATACAGTTAGAAAATTATGTGTTGCTGCTTGCAAACCCCTTCAACTTTGCCATTCAACCACAGTCACAGTTGGATTTTTTTGTTTGGTTGTAGTTTTTTTTACAAGTCTAGTTTTAGACATGGAGAGGTAATACCTTATTATCAGAATGCCCTCTGACACAGGAAGTCATTTACTTGAGAAGTCCATCTCGTTCAGGTGTGATGATTGAATAATCTGATGTTTAAAACTCTTTGTAGGGTACACATGTTTTTAAAGAGGAGTTGAGAGGATTAAGCCTGCATTTCAAATTCAGAGGTTTTTAGAACTCAACAACACGTCATCCTTGTCTCTAAATTGGAAAGACGTGGATTTGATGGGTAGACCACTCGATGGAAACAGAATTGGCTGGATGGTTGTACTCAGAGAGTTGTGATCAACAGCTCAATATCCAAGAGGAGAGCAGTGATGAGTGGCGTTCCTCAGGGGTCGGGATTGGGACTGGTGCTGTTTAACATCTTTGTCAGTGACATGGACAGTGGGATCAAGTGCACCCTCAGCAATGCACGCATGCGTGTCTCTAGTGCAGGGCTAGCTGGTCACAGCCTAGCTGGCCATCAATGGGACAAGCTACCTCACTAAAATCACATAAATGGCAGGAACAGAATTGTTCATTAAAATGTTACATTTTAAGCTAGGGAAGAAATAGTACAAAGTAGCTTATAGAAATCATCCTATTTTTTAATACAAGTGCCATGATACTCTAAAGGGAGAGGCAGATTCAGTGATGTCTTTTGATGCAACAAATCCCAAAATACAACTTATTTACTTATGTGCTATAAACAGAGTCATAATATGGTAATCTGATGCAGCTGGAGATCTTCTCAGTACTGACATACATGGTCTTTGCAGGGTCTTTTCAATACAGAGCGCCCTCCTACCCAGATTTTACATGGTGGAAACTATGCTTAAAAGCAGATGAATCTCTTTCCACTACTTGTGAAACAATGGTCTCTGCCACACTAGCAGGTTAGGACTCCCAAAATGCTGGTGACGGGGTAGAGAGCATGAGAGTGTTTTCTAAGAAAAAGTCTGATAGCTTAGCCCCATGTTTCCCACTGAAAACACTCCCATGATGTGACTTCTGTTAATAATCCAGGCAAATACTTGAAAAGGAATGGCATAATATTTGACATTTACCTTTACAAGCAATCATACATGAAAATTAAACTCTAATAAACCTAGTAGTTTGACAGGTAGCTGTCAGTGCACAAAGAAAAGAAGAAAACAAGGAAAAATAGTCTGGGCTTTAACTTGATACATTACCCAGATTTGCATAATAAATAATAAGAAATTATCAAAGAGAGCACCAAATTCCTGTAAGTATATTGGATTTAAGTAAGTATTTTCAGTCCTCCATCGAAGAGGAAAGTTTCAGTCTCTAACCTCAGACTTAAATGACCACAGTTCAGCTTCCAGTTCTCCCACAGACTTCCTGTGTGACCTCTGACGTGTCACTGTTCTTATTTGTGCCTCAGGTTCTGTAACTGGGATAATAACACTGTCCTCCTTTGTAGCTGTGATGATAAATGCAGTTGCAAGTTAAGCACCTAGATTTCCTGGGGAAGAGGAGAAACAGGATTAGTCAGTGTAAAGGTACGTATGCTTTGGAACAGCATATAACGTTCTGGTGTGCAGACAGGACTAGTAACATTGGGATTTTAAATCAAGACATTGTGTTTTGAACAGAAACACCAACTTGAACGATTGCTTTAACTGCTGCTGATACCACACAGAGATTCTTTCTCTTCCGTGGATGTGCTGTTGCTGTGAAACTTCACCATGTGAACAAGCGTGGACATAACCTGGCTTATCAGCCACACTGTAACAGACTTAGTTGTCACCAGTAACACTATCTTTTGAGTTTCAGACCAATCATCATATAAAGGAAAAACTGACACAGCCCATCGTCATCACAGCAATGGTTGGGGTCAATAATTGAAAGGGAGATTTGGGAATCTGTTGAGGATGCAACGACTCAAATGTTATGTTAGAAGATGCAGGTCAACTCAGTGAGTGTTCAAATGAAAGTTTCACCTTATAAGACAAAAGAATGTAAGTCATTGCACTTGCGCTTGCAGAGTGAGTAAATGGGCAGTGGGAAGGGCTGAATCCATGGTGTCATGAATTTACAGTATAGCAGGTGCATTCAGCAGCTTGCAAAACTTTCTATCTCTGCATCTGTAAGGTAGTAATCAATCATGAATCTTAATACTCCACCATCATTTCCTTCTTAGCAGACTGACTTGAAGGCTGGACAGCTACCAGGAAGGAGAGAGGTGCATGGGTGTGATGACTTGTCAGTGGTCAGCAAGCCCTATTGCAACTGTCCAGAAAACGTAATGAGACTGTCTAGGAAATGGGTTAAGAATAAAGACATCTGCTTTGAGCAGAAGGGAGGGAACATGCAAATAAAGATTTGCCTGACAGAATAATGCAGTTTAAATAGTACTTAGATAAAAACACACAGGGTTTCAACAGACAAGATACTTGCAGAAGAATAGTCCAAGAAGGACTTACTCAGGGTCTGGGACACAAAGAGATTAGCCTCAGATCCAGCACTGCTCCTTAATTGTAGATTAAACTAAGCAAACCACTCAGTTCTAGGTTAGAGGAGAACTGCTTGGGCTATGACTTTCAGAGTCTCAGCATCTTGTGCTTTCTGATAAAACCATTAGTCAAATCTGGACAAAAATAGCCAGTGCCTTTAACACTGTACACTACATCTGGTTCAGTTTTCAGGGAACATTTTTTGATTGAGGTCCTGCTTAATTTCAGGTTTTTATACTTAAAGCAACTGTCACTGCTGTAACAAAGATCAAAGATAAAGAACTCTCTATGACTGTAATGCAATGGAATTTAACAGTTATAATCCTAGAAATATAACCATTAACAGAAGCATGGATAATTGAAAAATAGTGACATATGGATGTATAAAGGGAATTTTAAAGCAATACAGTATAATTACACAGGTCATCATGAGAGAAACAAAAGCTGCTGTTCTCTCAAACAGGTAGAATTTGGATATCTGACGGGTTTATGTCATTTTATATTCTAATCAAAGGGATGCATCAAAGATACATTTTCTAAAAGGTTTTAGAAACAAAAGAATCCAGGCTTGCAGAAGAAAGGTGAATTTAAAACCTGTGAAAATAGCAAAACCTGTATTGAGGGGACTGAATATTTATGGTATACATAAACTTATGCTAAAAAAAACCCCAACCAAAGCCCCAGTACAAACATACAGGAGTCACACAACTTACTTTGATAGCAAAGGACAAAGATATTTGAAGAAATGCATTCCTGTGATCATGAAAAACTTGAAAAGTTTAGGTATATCTTTGGTTTCTTCAATGTAGCTTTGATTCACAGCAGTCAAGTGAGTTTATACCAACAATAGTTTGTACCAAATCAGCTCTGTTATAAATCAAGAAAGCCCCACAAACAAGTTACCTAAGGAAGCATGGTGATACAACATTTGCATGCTAAATATAGAATAAATCCCTTAAATTAATTCACTTTAAGGGCTGACATGCTGTTCACCAAAATTGGGAGTTATCAATGACGATGAGTGGGCAGTGTTTGTTTGGAAACCTAAACCATTAAGAGAGCACTTAGACTGCACACATGTGCTCTGGGTAATTTGTTAAAGATTTCTGTAGCTGGGGAAAGCACATGACTCTTCTTAAAGGTAATGAAGGATTAGTTACTGACACAGTTACTCCGTATCCAAGTTATTGCAGTAATGTGAAAAGTTAATTTAGAAAATAGCATTCATGCTGAAGTCCATTCAATAACTCTATGCTCCACTACTGCTGCAGAGACATGCTTATTATTTGCATCTCCCTCTGTTTCACAGGGCTTATTTTCATCCCAGAGAAGAGCTATCAGTGTCATTATACACTAGCAATGTTTACTTTTATTGTCATAGGGACAGGTGTGCCAGGTAATCTGGTAACATCTTCCTCTTCCCAGACAGGAAAAGGGAACAGCAGCAAACAGCATTGGTAACAATAGCCACCTCAATGCAACTCAGCCCTGCAGGTGGATGGTCATGCCTCTTGCAAAGGACAGGCACAGGTAGGATCACTAACTACACTACATAAATTGAGATGCTTGTGATTCAGTCGAGTAGAGGTCATTATTTCACATTTTCTGTCCTCTTCATCAACTGAGTAATCAGCAGTGATACAAAACAGTCATTGCTACTCTTTCTTCTTTTTGAATAATGAAGTATATGTAAAACTTCCAGATTTTCTGTATAAGCTATTTCTTGCTGTCTTTTGTCTATGTTCTATATTACTTTCTGTACTGCTATTTTTTTGGCCCTGTACTTTGGATTTCTTACATAAATAGTAGCTTACTGTATTTGTCCTGTTCTGCAATTAGACGTCAGCAACGTTCTACTACATTTTAGTAGGCTCTCTGCCACTTAGGCATCATTTTAGCTTGCACTAGGAATAACCTTTTGAATAGGCGCTTGTATCCTTGGCCACTGTTTGGCCTCATACTAGCAGACTGCAGAACTATTACAGCCAGGCAGTTGTCTACTACACTTTACTGTCTCAGAAACAGCAGAACAGAGGTGGATCCATGACTGTAGGTTTCTACGGTATGGGGTTCTTCTACCAGCCCTGTGAGCCTGTGAGTTCAGGACGTGAGCATGCACTAGGGTAACTGTACACTGCTACTCTGTTTTCCTCTTTCATGTGTTTACTGTTTGTTCTCTCCTCATCCTCAGCCCTTGATCACAATCACAGCAGTATCTCGGGGCACAGATGATGTCTTCAGCTCTGTGTCTATTTTAATATTTGCTAATCTAAACCTTTTTTTTTTTTTTTTTTGGTATTACAAGATTGCTTTCAGAACAGCAGATTATCTGAATGTTAGGTAACAGAGTTAAGGTAGAAAAAGCCCAGTTTAAGTGTCTATTTGCTTGCCTGAGGAAACCTGTGACAATGCCATAAAAGTACACTGTGTAAGCATATTTCTAGTTTTATTTAACTACTAAGAGGATTTTACTGTTTCTTGAACATATAGGTTACTTGGATTATTTGGGACTTATTAGAATCTCTTTGTGACAGATAAAAATTAATCACCCCTTTTATTTTAACATATTAAGTATTTCATTTTGTGGATAAGAGCCTGTCTGTAGAGACATTTAAGGCAAGTGTACAGTAAGGTATCCTATTAAAGCTGTGGTACATCAGAGCACTACAAAACTTGTCCCTGCTTAGCATCATGTATTTGAGACCTGTAACTGCATTGCTACTGAGATAAAACAGGTCCTTGCACTTCCATAAGCAACGACACCTCTTTAGTGCAACTGCATCTATCCACCCCTCTGGAGTCCCATATATAGAAACTGGATTATATAGTGGGGTTTGTGGGTTTTTTTGATTTTTTTCTCTCATCATGGTACCTTGGATCTACAGGTATTGGGAAAAAAACCCCCAACAAAACCAACTACCCAACATTGTATTATATACTGTAGAATGTGAGTTAAAAAAGAAAGCCTCTTGTAATAGCACATTTGATCTGCAAATGCATTTTTCAGGACCAGATTGTGCTGAGGCAGAAGCCAGTTCAACACAACTCAAAGTTTGGCTGTTGAAGAGGAAGAGGTATTTCTGGAGTAGTCAGGAGGCATACAAGGCTTAAAGGTCTTGTTGGCTGGTTTGGCTGTAAATTTGAACAGACCTTGATGAAATACAAAGAAAACAAGACCAAAAAACCAAACCCACAAAAAAAAAAATTCAGTGTTTACTGTCTTAGAGAGGAAAACTTCCCTTGCACATAGCTTCCTTACAGGCATCTGAGAAGAGTGAAATTCATCTGTGATTTACAAATCAGTTTGCTCAGTTATGCAGCCAACCTTTAGAGATGACAGGGAATTTTTATAAATGTTCTTGTTCATTCCTTCACCTCCAAGCTTCATCTCAATAAAAAGCAGAGGTTACAAGCAGGAAAAAACTGACCAGGGCAACAGTTTGAATGTGTATAAACATCAAGAGAAGGGAAGCATCTGTTACTCTATTTCTCTCCTCCAGGTTCTTAACCTCTGTCAAGCACAGAATTCACCACTTTTGAAGATTTACCTTCTGCTTATAACTGGTAATTGCTGTGAGTACACTTGCCAGCAGAACTGTCAGGCATGGGGCAAGCATTGCATGCGGGGAAGGAACCAAGGCTTTTAGTACCCAGTGAATTGGACAGAATCCCTGTGCCAGCACATGCCTCTTGTCCATCCGCAGGCAGAGATGTTCTTGAGTATCCCAAACGTAAGAATAAGTGAGGTTCCTCTTTCTCCTATATACTGAAGCAGCCCTTGACAACCTTAGGTCCATCATTTTCATCTATATGCCATGTTCAGGCACTTTCTTCTGTGCCTTGCAGTTTTATAATCTCCTTGTTCATTTGGACCTGATCTGAACCTGTCTGATAAGTGACCTGAAGAAGAGTGCCAAAGAGCAACGTGGCTATGATTTGCTGCACTGCAGGTTAAAAATCAACATTATCCAAAGAAAAAAAAAGAAAGGGCAGGCTTCCTTGTAGTGGGCGACAGTCATATATTTAAAATCTGGTGTTGGCAGGGCTTGTTCTTTGCAAGAGATCCAAATTTCTGAAAAAAAAAGTTAAAAAAAAAATCATAGGACATTCAGTGGTCCCAATTCCTAAATGTGCAACACAGCCCAGTGAACTGAGGTGCCTAAGCCTGAGGCTTCCTGAAATTCACAACCACATCCAAATGCAACTTCAGTTTTGCAGTTAAGATACTGTAGTTAAGAGGTTCATGTCTTAGCAAAGGAAAAGCTTAGAACAGCTGATGAACAACTTCACCACTACTGTTTTTGCACAATGCACTAAGTTCAAAACCGTGTCTGCAGTTTTGTTATGTTTAAGAAACAAAACAGACTATATTATTTTCCTAAGGTTTGGAATTCTCAAAGTACACCTTGTATATGGTTTATGCAAAAGCGATTATTGGTTTTGAATATACTTCCCCTCCAAGCTCACTAAATTTGCCTAAAGCGCTGAACAAGCTCTTACAAATAGGAGATGATGAAAGCAGTCCCACAAGGAAACACAGCGAAGATTTCTTTTTTCCGCCCTCTAAAAATTGTTATTTTCCATAAAAGAATGTATGGCTACAGGCATGAAAAAGCCTGTCAGCTTGTACACCTGACAAACTTGAGAAGCAGTAAAGATTAAGTAAAGATTACAAGATTATAGCTTGTAAAGTGGAATCCGTGAGGATTGGTGCGTCGCTTAATGCTAAGGGGTGGCTTCATGAAGTCAGCTCTCGACAGGAAGAGATACATTTGTGAATTTTTGCACATTCTAGAAGTGTGATATATTAAGGTCTTAAAAAATGAAATATATTAGCTGATCTGAGCAAAGCCGCACTAGATTATTTCAAGCCTTTCCAGTTCCAAAGTGTTCTTTTTTCTAATACTTTCAGCAGTATTCATTGTCTCCTTTGCCTTCAGGAATACTAATTTGCCACTGTCCATATACAATCCAGCTTCAGGTACAATTTTCAGGTATGGTTATGTCTGCCTTATCTGAGCACTGCCCTTCCTGAAGCACTTGTTCTGAACTGGAACTATCCCCACATTCTCGTAGTTTCTTCCAGCATGAACTATGGCTGTGGTTTCGCAATGCATTATGTAGGGAACTGCGTGTCCTGCTGTACACCACATCAGTGAACTGGTTTTGCTGAAAAATGACCTGGCAAAAATGAGTTCTTTTCAAGTGAACTCGGTCTGATTCACTGTGAGGCCACACAAAGAGTTGTGTTGGCACAGCTTCAAAGTGGCATGCCATGCTGTGGGAACAGAGCAGTGAATGTCCAGGAGTATTTGAAGCTAGTGTCAGCCTCCCCCCACACCCATATACGATGTGTTGTGTAAGCATAGCCAATTCCTTTATTTTAATCGAGCAGTGTTGCTGTGTGTTTTCTCTCAGCGGTTCCATCTGCTCCTTCCATTGTTTACTTCCTTGATGTCTACATTTCCCTTTTATCACCTCTCCACCCACTCAGGTTTTCTCCCACAAGTAAATCCACTTCTCTGAAATTCACTGGCTGACATCCGTATGTAAATTTCTGCAAACTCACCAAAAGTACATTATTCAAATAGCCTCTGGTGCTCTTTACTGCCTTAAGCAGATGAAGACAGAAACAAAAAAGACAAATTACCTATATTTGCATCAGCATTTTACACATTCATTTGTTAAAGGCTCGGTGCTAACCCTATCCAAACCAAAGCACAATCCACTCTCCTAGAAACTAACCTGAAGACTCCGCGGAATACTTGATTTGCCTTGCATCCTTGTATCCTGGCAATTACAGGAAGGATCAAGGCTCCAGAGGCATACCCTAGAAATGTTAAAACAAAGCCTACACTGATTCAGTAACAAGACTTTCTTCCCACACAGCTTTTTATAGCTTGTTGATGGGGTTTTTGAAATATTTTTTTCCTCCTCTTGACACTTTGTTCTTATTATTGACTATGCACAGATACAGGAAAGAAGAATTACTTGAAATAACATTCTATAACAACTGCTGTTCTAGGAAAGAAACAGACAACACTGATGTTTTTGAAAGCTTCTAGTGGGGCCAATTCACATAAACATACCTGTAAACTTAACACAAACTTCTATCTTACTAGACCAGTGTTCACTTCTTTGCATGATTTTGCTTCAAGTTCCTTATTTTTATTAACGTTTGCCCCTGTCTGGTTCTGTGTCTGCAAACTCATAAAGTCTCTGGTTAGGGAACATATTCCCAAGGTTGCTCTCAACAACAACTACCCCCTCTCTCTCTGCCCTAGTCAAACCATCCCATAGGTTATTTGCTGTGTACTTGTTGCATCCCTCCAGCTCTAATCTCTGGCAGTTCATGACTTTTCTTAGCCCTCCCTTCTGAACATGAGAGAAGTGTAGCGTACTACAGTTCAAGTTGCACTTGTCGTGAGTCACGTTTCTTTTGTTCCCTTTTTCTATTTGTGCAATTCTCAAAGATTTGCTACAGGCATGACAAAGCCCTGTGTGGGACAGCTGGCCATGATTTCTGCTGGTGTGTTTCACCATCCCTAGGTCTTTATGCTTTGTTTAGCAATTCCATGGCAATCATGGCAGACGATTCCGCTTTGTCATTAGGCTGTGATGCAGAAACTTTTCATGCATTGTTACCAGAATTTGAATGGGCTAATTCCTGACAAACATTTTCCAAAGCTGCAACATGAATATAAGAAAAGAAGTGTGTATAATTGCACATAGATGTATATACATTCTCTCACACAGATGTGTATACATTTATTTTCCCTAACAAATACTTCTTTTTGTTTCACATCATATATGTATATTCACGTGACAGGTTTAGATATTTTTCCCTTCCTGGATTCTAGTTAATACCTTCTCATATCTCCCCTTCTCGACTGCCTTTACCCTTGATTAAAATACTGATTTTGTTCCTCACACTTAAACATCCACAACAGTTAGAATCCATCCAGTTCATCTTGGGAGCATATGTTGAAATTGAATATAAATTTTGCAGTCTTTACTCTGCGCTTCACTTCTTTGGTTTTCTTTATTCTGATCCCCTGTATCTGCTTTGTTCTTCATATTTATTATGTTTTAATTTAAAACAGGAATGAAAACGTGGCTACTATTGAAAACAAACATTTCCATTACACTGTTGCTGGCACTGGCCCAGTAAAATCACTGATGTAATTTTCCTTGAGCGAGTACTTGCACTAAAGTCAGTAGGAGCATTTGTGTTAGTGATGTTACATAAGCATATGTGTATCTTGAGGATCAGAGCTGCAGATCCATATCCAGCTCTTAGGGTTGCGATAACATGCAGGTTAAGGTCAAGTTCTTTGGGTCACAACATACAGGCTCCATCACAGTTGAGGGCTGTGGTTTGGGTGCTTTACTTGCTCCCTAACCAGTGGTGTAAGGGTTTCATTCTTTCCAAGGAAGTATTTCTCCGAGCGTGGTTACCATAGTATGTCTGGGCAGTCTTGTTACCGTTCTTCCCTTGAGCCCGTTACTTCCTGTCCTAGCCACAAATATAAAGAACACATCTTCCTATCATCCTTTTGCACTGGTAGGCTATTAAATTCTCCTTTTCCTTCCTGCAGTCATCTTTGCTTTTGGCTACACAATTCTAAGTTGCTCAAGCTTTCCTTCTCTTTTAGTGCAAGGCCTCTGCCTGTTCTTGTTGATGTTCCTGCTCAAACTTCCTCCAAATGGTCCATAATTCCCTTGAAACCCAGCACCCAAACCCAAACAGAATATTGCAGCTAAAATTGTTCTGACGAACAGCTGAGTGACTTCACACAGGCTATCCTCTTTATACTGTCCCATTCCTCTCTTGCAGTAACAGTACAGCATTGCTCACTTACATTTGCTGCTGCCTGTAACCCTCAGATCCTTTCCAACAGGACTTCAGTTTAGCCAATGTTATCCCATTGTGTGTTGGAAGCTGCTCAAGTGTTCCTGCTCAAGTGAAGTTCACTTTGTCTCCATTGAAGTTTCCACCTTACTATTCACTTGCATCATTACTGTGAGCCCTTTCTTTTTCTGACCAATAGTTAAGGCTCACTATTCGTTAGGATTGCTAGCTCACTCTGCACCAGTAAGAGCACAGTAATTGGTGCAGATTTCTTTTGCTCCACATGACAGCTTCCTTTAAAGTTTATAAACCCATGGCTTTGCCCCATCTGCCGCTGAAGCTAAGGTGGATCTTTGTGACTGGTTTAACATCAACAGTACTGGGCCTACTGTGTTACTGTATTTAATCTTTTCACCTACATATTCAAATGTACTCCCTGAGTGGGTGGAGGAATCTGATAGTGATAAAAGTCAGGGTGTGTCCCAGTCTGCTCATCAACATAGTAGTATGAAGGAGAATTCTTGCTCCTGCTAAGTCCTGAGAGCTAATGACTACCATACGCCTACTCTTTTGACACAACTATTACCCTTGAAGACAACAATTGAGGTCAAGCCATCCATTGACTGTGCCTGTTTCACAAGATATGCTTGAAAGGCTCCAATTTGACCTCTCTTCTCTTCATGGACACAGCCTAATCCTGGTTAAAATCTAAAGGAAGGATGAAACGGACCCACATTCTTGTCACCCCTCTGGGGGTGAACCATTGGTCGGTTGTTACCACACAAGGAAGAGCTGCACATTCACAGTGTGCTAAGCAGCAGCAACAATAGCTGGGAAGAGCCTGTAGAAAGTTGGGGGAAACGGTGACAGAAAACTGGAGAGAGAAGGGATGGCAGAGGAGGAAAGGTAAGGAAGCAGAGACCAGAGAGAATAGTCCAGAGAAGGATGTACATAAGTGCCAAAATGTTGCTCTGTGGTTCTGATCTCATTAGTTTTTCTGGCTAAATCCTTCAGGAAAGAATCTTTGCAGAGATATCTCTTGTAGAGTTTCTTTTCAGCCTTCACAACTGTCTCCCTGAAGTTATACCTCTCTGCCAACTTCCTACATCCCAGGAATGTAGAATGCCCAAAGAGGAAGTTAGGACCATGCAAAACGAAGGACTAAACAGCATCTAGATCCGGAAACCCCAGTGTCACAAGCACTGGCTCTACAATGGTACAGTTCTAACAGCTCCCATTTAAGAGGTTAAAGAAATAATGATTCATGAGACTGGCTGAGACCTGGAATGATTTAATCAGGCCATCCCTAATGTAAATGACATTGACTCACATTTCCAGATGTAGGTGGAACTGGCAATTGTCTTTTCCTCATAATTGTCTTAACTTGCTTTGCTAGTCAGAAATAGTTTTCTAGGTTATATTTCCAATCTGGTAATCATTAGAGGTGCATTCTTTCTGTAGATTTTTGTATTTATAGTCAACGAGAACATCTAGACAGAATTTGACCTACAAATTTAAATATGTAGCAGCAGCCTAGAAGAAAAAACTGTACTTAAGTCTGAACCAGAACTAAAGTAAGATTGCTCGGGATCTATCTCCACATGTACACAAAATTGAAAAGATGAATGCACAGGTTGGAGCAGGCAAGGTTTTTTGTGTCCAGGCTGGACAGGGCTTTGAGCAACCTGGTCTAGTGGAAGGTGCCCCTGCCTGTGGCAAGGGGGTTGGAACTAGATGGTCTTTAAGGTCCCTTCCAACCCAAACCATTCTATGATTCTATGAATTGGTTTTTCACCAAGCTGTGTTTATAGCCTTTGTCTTGTCTTTGCCTTCCTCCCTACCTTCCCTCTCATCCAGAAAGTGCTTACACCATGTTCCTCTTTCCGGCTCTCTGCCTATTCTTTCCCAAGTCATGGACTTATTCCAGACCATTGCAATTAAACAATACTCCATGATGTTAAAGTGATGCAAGCTGACTGTAGTTAAGCTGACTGCAGTGGAATGTCATGACTTCGACCACAAAGAGTTGACCCAATTGCTGTGACCTGACACACTTGCAATCTAGTACAGCCTGAAGTCTCAAAGCAGTAGCCCCTGAAACCACTAGAGACTGATGTGAAAAGCTGAAACCAAGCAGAACAAGACCGAATTAAACCAGGAGAAAGGCACTTCAAAAAACTGTAATTATATTACATAGTTGGTTAATACGTGCTTACTTTGCTTGTTAAAGGACATTGAGTGAGATGTCCAATGCTTTTTAAGAACAGTAGTCTTAACAATCCAGGAGGAAGTGACAGAGCTGACTATATGCTCTTCGGAATATATATTCAAATATTAGGGACATAAAGCCGTTTGTGTGCTGACTGATCACTATGTAGTGAAGTTCCACTGCAGTACAAATTGGTGGTAAGGTGATGTGCAGTACTTGAACACATCCATGCAGAGTTCTGCGATTCTGCCCATAACGGTGAGGGGTTACACTGCACAGAATCACAGAATCACAGAA
>NW_010264598.1:0-201 GCF_000690775.1 Eurypyga helias
TTGCCTCGGTCTTCATTGGCAAGGGAACAAGCCCCCCAAATTGCAGAAGGCGAGGGCAGGGACTGGGATAATGAAGAGCTGCCCATGGTTAGACAGGATCAGGTTCAGGACCACCTAAAGAGTGTGAAGGTGCACAAGTCCTTATGGAATACATCCATGGGTCCTGAAAGAATTGGCAGATGAGGTGGTAAAACATCTATA
>NW_010264598.1:1315-19681 GCF_000690775.1 Eurypyga helias
CAGATTTTTTTACAAGGGCCTGTAGCGACAGGACAAGGGGGAATGGGTTTAAATTTAAAGAGGGTAGATTTAGAATGGATATCAGGAAGAAATTCTTCCTGGAGAGGGTGGGGAGGCACTGGGACAGGTTGCCCAGAGAAGCTGTGGATGCCCCATCCCTGGAAGTGTCCAAGGCCAGGCTGGATGAGGCTTGGAGCAACCTGGTCTAGTGGAAGGTGTCCCTGCCCATGGCAGGGGGGTTGGAACTAGATGATCTTTAAGGTCCCTTCCAACCCAAAGCATTCTCTGATTCTATGATTCAGTTTGCCAGTATCTCTTCTGCATTTGGCACCCAGCCTTTGACATAGTCTCTGAAATTGAAGGGAATCATTATTTCTCTTGACATACTGCCTACAGTATTGCTAATGCAGTCGAGCATGTGGTTGCCCTTGGTTCTGCAAGGGCACGCTGCTGGCTTTTGTTCAACTTGCAGAATCTTCTGCAGAGATGCTTCCCAGCCACCCTTTTCCCGGGCTGTAAATTCTATCCCAGACCCAGGATTGGGTATTTGTCTTTTTTGGTCTCCATGAGCTTCCTCTTGGCCTGCCTCTTACTTCGTTTGGCCTGTAACCTCATTTTAACAAGTAGTCTCTGAATGGCAGCCCTGCCCTCCAGCACAGCAACCACTCCCCACAGTTTGGTGTCATCTGCAAACTTATCGAAGATGCCCTTTGTACTTTGAATGTGTTTGTGACACCATTAACCATGTGAAACAACTTTCATGAATCCAGTAGAGGGCAGTCAGTCTCTGCTAATTAACACCCAGGCACACGGGAGTGTCAAGGCATACCTACCACTCCTACACCAGCTCTTCTTGTGTTACACAGATAAGTAGGTTAAAAACTAGGGCACCTGCTAGAGAGACCATTGGGAAAAACTAAAATAAAATATGCATTTATGTTTGTTACTCAATTTTGAGGCATTGCATTGAGCCTTGATCTTGTGTTTAGTAATAGTGGACACACCTCCATACTGGGACATAAGGGACATACCAGGGAGAAGTGAGGTTACCACTGAGTTTTCTCCTAATGCAGTTTTATATCAGATTTGTGGTGCTTTGTTAAGTTGCGACCTTTGTGTCACATTACCTACACTCCCTTCAGCAGCAAGTGTGATATTTTTGTTGCTCACTCCATGAAAATGTGTCACTTTGGAGTATCTAAACAACAAAGAGAAAAAATAAAAGAAAGAAAACCTTGGTTAAGATGTAGTTTAAGGAAGGTTTAAACATAGCTAATTATTTTTTTGTGGGCAATGACAGTAAGAGACTTCAGGGACACTATAAATGAGCTTCTGCCTGCAAAATGTCATGCATCATACTTGCAAAAGGAAAGGTAACTTTTTATTTTAAGTTATATTCTCAGAAACCTTCTGAAAGATAGGATGCTTGCTCAGACAGTTTGCTTTCTAAACGTCTGTCCTATTCAGTTACGTAAACCCATGCAACTTCTTTTGTTTTAAGAACCTAGTTAGTAGGCACTGCAAACATATTCTTCATATGCTCCAAAATACTCATCATAATAGAAAAATTTAAACTGTTCCTGGGAAAACAAACAAACAAGCAAACAGCACCCAAAAACAACCAACCAACCAAAAAATTAAAAAAACCACCAAACTTGAAAAAAGACCCAGGGACAAGAAGTTCATCATGTTGGCTCAGCCCAGGCGGTACCTGGAGTATGTACAAGTGCCTGAAGACCTGACTTCTTAGAATAGTTACTGTTCTGTACTCAACTCGTAATCAGTGCAGATCGGTTTTAGGGAACAGCTTTCTGGTATATTCAACATTCTCAGGGTGGGAGAGAGTGTAATGCTTGATTTTGATCATTCATCATGGTTTTAATTAACTATGTGGTTGCAATGACAAACCTATTTCTGCTATGGAGTAAAACTTCTCTCAACTTCTTGACCAGGATGGGGGAAACAAATCATCAATGGAAATACAGCTCTTGTAGCTCTTTGGGTGTCATGGTATATCAGGCTCAAAATTCATTAGTTGATGAAGTCTAATCAGATAACATGAATGTAAAGGAAACCTCCACATATCACAAAAAGTGCAAAAGAATGATAATGAAGTGAAACTGTCTGATCCAGCACAGTGTTATGGCAGGTAAAAAAGAGAAGAATTCTGCATTATTAAATAGGGTGAATCCAATAGAATATGAGTAAAACCAAAATCCAAACAACAAAAAAATCTCAACTACCAACTTCTCCTGCAGAAAAAGGGAAAAATAACTAATTGCTAATAAATAACTAAACTTACAAATAAATTGGTTTAGCTTTAATAGTTACTTCAAAAAAAGCATTGAATAGAAAACAGCCAGTTCCATTTTACAGATTTGTCATTTCCATTCTCGGTGCTGTAAACATTTCTTTTAAAGTTTATTTTACTACCATCTCCATGAATCAGTTCCACTTTACATACAGCACTCTTCAGTTTCCACCATAAAATTTTCCATGAGGCGTGTAACAGTGCTTTTCCCAGGAGCTCAGGACAATGAGTGCCACAATTTTTCAGTATGTTTCTTAACTATTGTAATACCGTACCGCCACAGAAAGAACACGATTACTCACACAGTGACACAGTAATCTGAACCTTACCTAGATTAGCTAACCAAAGATGATAAATAGATAAATACTTCCTCTGTCTATGGGCAAGTGCTTTGATGAATAACCTTCTTCAGCGTAACCAGCCTGAGAACATTTCTAGCTTCTCTGCTCTTTTTTGAAGGGAACCTTTTTAAGCTCTGTCTGCTTGGGATCAAGCTCTGATGTATTCACCTAATCAAAGGCCTTCCAGCAGTTAAGGCAAGAAACCACTGGCTCCTTTGTCTCTTCTCTACCAGGACAATTCTATAAGCAGCTCTTCAGATACCATATGTGGACTCTAACATTTTTCAGTGATGATTTCTTCTCTGTTGTTGAAAGTGTTGCTTTCACATAAGCAGAGATATATTTTTTTCTATTTTAACACTACTTCTAGGAACAGTCAGTTGACAAAGCTAATTTTGCAGAACAACCAGACAGATCTGGCATCTTCCCATGATCTGTTGCTACTGCCAGAACTTTCAGAACAGGTCAAGAATTCAGTGAGATGATCTTTAATACTGCAATTTGAAAAGTAGTAAGTGCAGATTTATTTATAGGACCTCTTAAATTGTGAGGGAAATGTCAGGAAGCATCAAGGGCTGGCTGCACCCGAAGGGATAGGAAGCTGAGCGTGACTTCACATCAGACAATGCAGGGGCTTCATCAGCTAGGGTACAGCCCCACACTACTTGAGCAGGGTGAGTAGGCAAACCTGGAGATGGTAGCCAGGTTCAAGCAAGAGCCTAGATTGTCAGGCAATTCTGTGGAGATGAGGCAGGTCTTAGATCAAATTAGGAACTTAATCCATTGATCAGAATGATATCCAGTGATGGTAACCAAGCTCTGCTTATCACTAGGGAGGTCCAGGTTGAAAAGGCAAGTTTGAAGTCAAGCTAGAAGTCAGTCAGCAGGTCAGGGCCCAGATCATTGGAGCCCATGGCCAAACACAAGCACGGCTGTAGCTGAGCTAAAAACGTATGCTCTTACAAAATAGCTCACACAGGAGCTGAAGGCCCAAGACAGATTTTAGGTGGGCTTCCTATGCTCATGGAAGGGCGATGTGTATATGTATGTGTGTTTGTCTGTGAAGGCTCTGAGTTTGACTGCTCAGGGCCATCAAAGCCCATTAGTGCGCTCAGGAAACTAACGATAGTGTCATCTGCCAGCAACATGTCCTCACACTTCACAGAGATCTGGGATCAGAAGGAATTGTTTGTAGAGTGGTTTAGTTGTTTTTGGTTTTCATAGGAGTGTTTCAGGGGACACAGAGCCAAGGACAGGGTATTGAGAAAGAGAGAAGGCTGCCTATCATGTCCTTAAGGGCTGGGTGGGCTTGAGAGGCAAGGGAGGGTGAGGGAGGCAGAAATTCACCTTATACCTGACAAGCTTTGGAGGTAGGGCAGGGTAGAGCAGGGCAGGGGGAAGGGTCCAGACTACCCCTAGGAAACCTGGGAGGATGAATAGGATTTGAGGTGATGAGTGTGTGGTGGAGACCCCAGGTGAGATTGGTCAGGGACATTAAAGCCTTTTTGGTAGACCTGAGGACCTGACCAAGGTGGGAGAGGGGAATAAAAAGAAGTAAAATGTTTTCACTTTGTTGTGGGATTTCACAGGTTACAGGTGTTTGTAGCATGCCCTGCAATCTGTGATGTAGAGTTGAATGGGTCAACCAAGCCGTCAGCAAGCAATCTTCTGAAAGACATTTAACAGGGCCCCCATTTCCCATGTTACCCAGCACCAAAGCTGAACCCTTGTCATCAACACTTACCTTCAAAATTCTCCCTCTTCTACCCAAATACATATTCAGGAGGTGTCTAATGATGCTTTGGACAAGAGCGTAACAGAGTTGTGTGTGCCAAGTACTAAGTGGTGTCCCCTGTTGTTACACAAATAAACCAGTCACAATCCAAGTTTGATTTCCTGTCTGCTATTCTGACACAGTAGGATGTACTATCCTGACATTACTACAGGCTAAGATTCAAAAAAATCAAAGTAGAATCAGGATGGGTTTCTTTCTCAGAGAATTCTGAGAATCTTTGAAGCCCAAATACCAGGTATGAAACTGGGAGTCAGCGTACTCACACCCAGTCGTAATTCAACATTCAAAACATGAACACCAAACAGCTGCCACACTCACTTCTTCCTCTTTCATACTGCAAAAATGTTGCTAGCCACAGATTTGGGGGTTAATATTCCCATGGATGCATCCCAGACATATTCTTTCACCCTTTTTTTTATTTTTTAGGTGTAAGAATAATTTCTACTAGAAAAGCAGGGTCTACCAATTCAGAGACAAAACACAGAGCTTTACAGTTACTGAATTATTCTTATGACACTTCTGACCACAAAATAAAACTAATAAAACGTTTTTGCTAATGCTTTCTCCCACTGTCTTACAGGTTGGTTTAGAGATTCCTAATAAAGCTCTCATGGGTGCTTGGGCTATCTTAAAATCCCATATCGTCTTTGAGGAAATCCAAATGAGAAGGCTCTTATGGCTTGATTTCAGTATCTTATAGCTTCAAGTCCTACTGTCAGTATTTTTATATTAGTCTACAGTCCAGGTGAGGTTCCAATCCTCAGGCTTTTCATGGGAATGCTGACAAGTCTGCTGCAAAAGTTGCTGGGGTCAGTTTAACAATTCTGGTGATCTTTGTGCTGCAGCAGAAGGATTTTCTTTAACAGCCAAGGGAACTATTGCTGATCATTCATCCAACTCATCAGGACCTTGGAAATGTACCTTTCAAAGGAGTCTGTTCTTCAGCTATCATTCTCCACGAGAAGTAGTTGGCCTTGTTTCTGCTATTTCCAAGTCAAGAAGTGGAGACCCACTCCACTTTGTCTCCTCTTAACCAGCCTTACTACACACACACGTTCACACACAACAAACACACACTTATTAGAAAAATAATTCAGTGTAATGTTTTATTTTAAAAAAAGCCTTTTGCACTCCTTTAGTGCAGGAGATGGATTCACAGAATTACACATTAGGATTAGTTGCAATAATATTTAGTAGACCCTTAAAGGACACATATGCCTTGATATATTTTATAATGCATTGTTAAACTACTTCTATTTCTGAGTTATCTGTGATTTACTGGTGGTTAAGTAATTCCTATTTATTCAGCAGATGAGATCTTGTGAAGATAAGAGTTTCTCAAGACTGGTTGAGATAACACTACTAGTTATAGAATATCTGGTTATTTTCCTCTGTTGCTTAGTTCTGTCTTATTGATATATATCACCACTCAGATGTGTGACATGAATGTGTACATGATACTGTTCATTTGCATACAATCATCCACATCTTTGTTTTCCTATGCTACACAAGTAAGATACCATAACTTGAATGACTGGAAATATCACAGTCCAACAGGATTCTCTAACATATCCGTAATACATCAAGCATTTGTTGGGTAGTCATTATTAAAACCATCTCAGATGGAAGATTATCTATTATACACATGGAGAAACTACCTCAGTGCTTAATGCTGACTTGGTGAGTTCTTGACTTTCTGTTCTGTGTTCTGTTTGTACTCAGAAACTGTCATTTCTCATTGTTTTTTTCCTGTACCCCTGCTTCCCTCACAACTCTCATCTTCAGACCGTGTACTAGATGCTACAATTTCAGACAAAGAATTGCAGTATAACCAGAAATGTACAGGGGTGATGTTGAAAGACAGAAGTCTGGTTGTAGGATGCATTTCCAATCTTACTCTTAAGATGGTTGCCTAAACTTTGGTGTGGAATTCACGCTCTATGTTTTTGCCATTGCTGACATGACAGAATTTCTCTTGTGATTTGTGAAGTGGGATTTTTTTAAAGCAAATTTTTATGAGAGGTTAGGTGAAATAATTTTATACAATGGAGCAAAAAATAGAAAATATAATTTTATTTTTAAGGTTTGAGCATGAATGTGATTCAGAAAAAGTATATGGAGCAAGACAGGGAGAAATATGCAGTAGAAGAATGAGAGATTCTGAAATGGCCTGGCAGACTGTGGCTGTGATGTTGTTAAGCATCTTGTCATACTACATTATTTGACTACTGGACATTTAACATGGATTTGGAGAGCAAATTTGGAAGGCAAATGTAGAAGACAATTTTAGTTCATCATAATAAATAAGTGGAGTTCCCTTTCTTTCCTTTCTCTTCAAAAGCCACTTTGTGTAAGTTTTCCTGATACTCATTGCATACTTTTCTGTGCTTAAGAGAAACCTTTAACATGTTTTCAGAAGGTAAAAATGGGGGACTTTCCAATATGCAGCTAATTTTGTTTCTCCTTTAGGTTCAAGAGGCTTCCTTACTTTTACAATGCCTTTTATCTTCTCCATTTCCTGCTAATCACAGATGTTTGCTCATGGATTTTGTGAAAGACTAAGGTTACACTTATATCTTTGTAGTGACTTTAAAATATCACCCTGCTCTTGCAATTTTTACCCCTCTAAAGAAACAGCAAGAGAAAAACAGAGAATGAGAAAGAAGAACATGCCCTGCTATCCAGATTTGTCACGGGATAAAGCACACTGGATTCAATCCTACATACTTTCAGCACTCAGAATTTCCAGGAAGGTTAACAGTTTTGTGAGAACATGGAATGTAAGGGTCAGGGCCATTCAGAAGGAAAGGAATCCATGTCATGTACTGTACAAATTATGTCTGTCTCTACATTAACACTGAAATTACTTTTGTAATGGCCATTTTGATTTGTATTTGAAAGAAAGAAGGAACTGAAGAGGCGTCTGGGATGAAGAGAAAACTGGAGACAGTGTAGGATTTTTCTATAACTTTTCTGTAATAATTTTTCATTTTCTGGCATGTTGCTGGAAAAGGCTAATTTAAGATCCAGGGCCACCAAAAGTCAATTCATTCATACCTAGCTATTCAGAGAAAAACTAAAACCAACAACAACAACAAAAACCCTAGGCTGACCGAAAAGAAATGCAGTGCACTATAAAAAATTGTAGAGTAGTGTCTCTGGCAAGATCACAATCCTTAGTGGCAAAATTGGTTTTCTTGTTCCCTTGTATTAGTAGCAGGTATGTGAAAATCAGAATTCCTTGGTTGTTGCTGAAGTATTTCCACATATTGGCTTACTTACACAGTCTCTATAACTCTAAAAGCTATAGAAGTGCATCCTAACTGTGCCATATGCAACAATGATAAATCCGATAGAACCACGGGGTGACTGAACTGCACAGAATCATCATTGTCCTATCACTGCTACTCTGCTCTTAATTTCATGTTTTTAGACACTGTGGTGTGAAGAACATATTTAGCCAAGTCATGCTTTGTATTTCTTCATGCTGACATTGTTACACATGGCCTATGGACGTAAAAGGGAAATTATGTGTAAAGAGATTTTGACATCAGCTGTCATATTTATTAGGTAGAGCCAAGTTGGAATCAAGAGATTCCAGGAATCAGGTCAGTCAGAATAAGCCCAGGTTGGAATGAGGAGAAGTCGCGACACATACCAGGAAAGGGCATCACTGGCAGCCAGGACAAAGATCTTACTTGCAGTAAGAGCCAGGAATAAGGAAGAGCTAGAGCTAGAATAATGTCAGGAGCTAAAGGTAGTCCTTGAGACTGAGGGCTAGGAGCCAGAGTCACAGTATGACTGGGGTGCTGTGTCAAGGGATACAAGAGCTAAAAGAAGATGCCAGATACGTGTGAAACAACATACACCAAAACTGTACAGACTTACAATCCATCCATCAACTACTAGGACTTATCAGGTCCTTAGTTTTTGAAAAACTGTTTACAGCCTCCTGCTAGACTGAAAGTGCAGCCATGACCTGCTAAAGAGACTAGTCCATGCAGTATTCTTACATATTTCATCCACGCTTCATCTCTGTATTACCTTTAAAATCACCTCTACCATGAATTGCAATTAAACACTCTTTTGTAGTATTAAGACTTTGTATCCATACAAGTAGGTAAAGGACAACTATTAAGTCAGGTTTACTGCAATCTGAAGCTATAATGAGAGCCATAATGAGCCCCCCATGATGACGTGGGAAGTCCACCTGACATACTAGTTTGGAGTTACTTGAACTGCCCTGGCTGCCCAAGATGTTGCCTTCATGGCTAGCTGACAACTCTCTCCTCAACCTGCTGTCTGACTGTTACTCAATGCTCCTACCTTACAGCTGCTGTCTGGGTGGCATCCCTGCTTGTTTGTCCTGCTGATGCCAGTTTTCTAGGGTTTTTACTCCTTGTAGAGACAGTAGAAAGTCTTCCCTGTCTGGGAGAACAGCCAGGAAAGTGGAGATTGCATTTGTCTACCAAAGGCACTTAACATTTTGGTGTCTTAATATCTTTCTCAACTATGAGTGGAATTCTTCCCCCATTCCTTCAAGAATTTTAGGAGGGATTCATAACTGATGTTGTTAAAAACCCCTCACATTTTGCTCATGCCATCTGGGCGGTATTACACTCTAACCTCTCAATGTAGCAGGTAATAAATTTTTCCCATTATGAGAGTTTAACATGACACTTCCTCCTAGAACCGAACAATTCAGTAAGCTTACATTTTAGGGTACAATTCCTCAAGTTTGCCTTAAAGAATTGTTTTCTGTGTGTTGATTTACATTTTTATAGGGTAGGATACATCATGAGTTTACAGAAGTTTGGATGTGAATCCTGGTTTGGTGATTCTGAGTTACCTCTAAATAAACCAAGCATTTCAAAGAGATGACTCAGCCCTATTGCTTTACACACTTTTCTCCTTTCCTACTGATTCTGTGTTGGTCCGGGCATCCTGAACAGAATCCTTTTCTGCCACAGCAGAAGTAAGAATGAAGGGGCATTTCTGTTGATTCAAGATGCAAGAATATTAGGACAGGTCTTTAAGAAAAGATGATTAGAAACTAGGAGCTTTTTTTTTTAAAATTTTCATCTCCCACGTAGCTTCCAGTTCCTTCACAAGAAGGATATGTCCTCTCTTCATTGTGGTATTTTGCATACTGCTTTGCAGACACCCCTCATGAATTTGATGATGTTTTTTAGCCCAAAACCTAGTTTTTGTTAAATAGAACTTTTCATCCCTTTCCAAAATAAGCTTTTCCGGAAGAAATGTGAAGAAACAATGAGGGACTGTAGAACATTAAAGGAAAATGAAATATGCAAAGTTTACACATTAATCTACATAAACTCTTCTTCCAACTTGTGAAATGAAGTGATTTTGTCTGACGCATAGAAGGTGGAGTCTATAATGATAATTTCTTTAATGGGATTTGCAGACAGTTGAGGTGGGAGGTGTGTCCTCCTCTGTACTACCTTTCCAGAGCACAGTGTCTTTTAGGGCACGTTCCCACATGTTCACTCTCTTAAAAGGTGTTGTGCTGGACTTGTTCAGCTGTCTATTTCAAAATTGCTTAGATGCTGCTTTCCAGAAGAATTCAGAGATACGTAAGAAGGATGATTACATCTAAATTCTAGACTTCAGATACAAAATACTAGAAGCCTAAAACGTTGATGCTGTATGAATTCATCAGTGCTGTATAGGGTCTTTGTGAGGGGTAAGGCTGCTGGCAAGCTACTTCTAAATCAGACACACCTTAGGGTTGGGCTATTTTGGAAACGAAGTCCTTGATGAGGCTCAAGGTATGGTCTGCTAGGTATAAGTGATTTTATTTTGTGTTTTTACATGTACTTTGATCAGCTGATGCAGCTGATGAACAGTCTCCTCTGGAAGTAACAGATTAGGGGCAGAGGAGTGGAAACCTGTAGTGAGCCGTCCCTGACTTTTTCAAAGTGGGGATTGCTGGCTTTCAGGCAGCTAGACAAGAGAGAAAAAGGGACGTGCTATGGGGGTACCTTTACTTGGGGATAGCAAGCCCTTCTATTTCCGGATCTGGAATGGAATAAGTCAGAAGTTGCAAGGCAAAAAGTCCTGGGATAAAAATCTGGATGAAATCTACTTACTCCAGCAGAAAAGGTACAGTGCATTTCAGCCTTCTTGTCTTCCCTTTCTTCTGCTGCTCTCTGCCTGTAGCTTATGCTCACCCATTTGCCTTAGGCTTCTCTACCACTAGATAAACTTTAAACAACCCTGGAGCACTTTTCTCTATCAGATTTCTTCTTTCAAGGTGGAATGCTTCTGGAGTTCCAATCTTATCTGCTTTCACAGGTGGGTTTACTAGGTTGCAATTGAATTACCCTGAGTGCAGGACTTCAGTCACAAATTAATAGTGCATACTCTTGTCTTTCTTGCTTCATTTGTAAAGCTCACATGAAAATGCATGAGCGTTTGGGTTTTTTTTTAAATTAGTGTTAAGAGTGTGTGTGACATACAAGCTGTAGTCAGCTGAAATTATGACTTCTTTACAAGGATTCTGCTTTTTGTGTCTCTAAAGGTTATCCTTACTGTGGGACAGAGTGGATTTAATGTTGTTCCACATTCTGGTGGTCAGTCACTTGCTGGGACGGACTGCTGTCTATCACCCCCACGGTCTGGGTGTCAACATGTACAGTGACTCCTCTTAGACCTTACATTATCAAGACTGCCTGTGTCTTCACATGTAAATATTGAACCAAGGCTGTTGGTTACTGCTGCACAGTGTTGCTCCCCCCACACGCAGGAATACATGAAAATCCAGCTGAGTCTGTTATTCATTGTTCCTTGCCTTTTCTGCATGCACAAACACTGTGGTACTCAATTAACAAATTGCTTCCAGTCCCTTGTAAAATTTGGGGTTTTTTTCCTCACAAAACTCCAAACATCTCTGGGGATAAAAAGGTGGCTGTGGGGGTACAATCTGTACTTATGCATGTATACACACATATATGTATAGAAGTAAGTAAGATAGTACCTTAAGGGGGACAAATGTACATATCTGTCTTTAGAGGAAGAGCTTACATGTATCATCATCTCACTTCTCACCAAATAACAAAAGCCTGTTCTATTTTACTTTAGAGCCATGGGACTTAAAATGAGAGGGACAGTGGGAGCAATAGTGTCTCCATAGAATGCTGAAGTGTTTACATTCTGATCTATTCATGAAAAGCACCACAGGTAACTGAAAAGCAAATTCTCAGCAGGTTCTGTAATATCCAAATGAATGTGGGCAAAGGAAAAGCCTAAATATACTAATATTTGTATATTTATAACATTACCTTCATGTTTTTACATCATAAAGATGTGGAAGGTACCTCTGGAAGTCTCTAACCTTGACTATTGCCAGCAATAAATCACATTGCTTTGGCTTTCTCTAGCTCAGTTTTGAAAGCCTCCCCAGGCTACCATATCTTTAGGTACCTGTTACAGTGTTGCAATAACCTCCTAGTGAAAAACATTTTTTCTTAATGTTTAACCTGAACCTCCAAAATAATAATTTGATGCTGTAGCCCCTTGTTGTACTACCTGCCGTTGTCAAGGAGGGATTGAAACCTTCCTTTTTGTTGCTCCCTTTCACATACGCTACTATTAGGTTGCCACTTCTTTTGCTTGACAATCCTCATTAGTCACGTGCTGCAAGACCATGAACATCTTGTGTGTTCCTACTGACAGAGGAAAACAAAAAAAAAAACCTGTTAGGCAATATAAACCCTTCTTCATAACCTTCCCCCAGATCGCTACAGTGCAAGCCCAGCTATCCCCAAAACTAACATTTCTGTATTTCTTTATACTCGGCCTAATAACACACGTAGTGCATGCTATGCCATTGCCTGTGAAATCAGAGTTGCATGGGGACACAATTGTTTCCTTATATTTAGATCTATATGTTTTCCACAGCTTTCTGCTATTTGGTCAAAAATTAAATGAAGCCAATATGTGGTTACTCTTTTCCTAAAGAGGGACAGGACCATTTCTCTCTCATTATCCTACTCTTTTGTTTCCTTTCTTGTCCCCAGAGACGCTCAGAGTTTGGGGAGAAAGAGAATGAACATTTTGCAGAGGACTGGAATCAGTTTTATTGCTTTCATATTAATTATGTACAGATAGAAAAACACAACAGGAAAACCTTCTGTGGTGACTTGTGCGTGGGAACTACTCTTACAAAACATTTGCTTTTGTGGAAAAACTGTTGTAAGCCAAGAGGGCTTTTACTTTACTGTCATTTTGTTGTGTGGAGTTGCAGTGTTGTGGCTTCAGTCTGAGGTCGTCTTAGCGTTAATGGTGCTGCAATAAATACAGTAAAAAGCAGCAATTAAATTCTACTATTAACGTATTGAAAACCAGTGGTAAACATTTTACTATTTAACTAGTATGCTCTGACTGCACATAGAGTCTGCAAGAGGAGAAAACTATTTTTCCTGTCTTACAACTGGTGATGATGATATGTGAAAGATAACTGTTTTGATAGTTCTCACCTTCACTAGAATTGCTGTTCATTCCCTTTCTTCATGTGTAATGGTTCTTTGAATCTTACTGGCAGTTGATCTCAGCACTATCCACAGTGAGTGATTTCTTTGGCTTAATCCTGCACTGTACAACATTTCCCAAAGGGACATCCAAGTTCAGGAAATATGATACCATCTCCTAATATTAGAGAGGACATGGAGTTTATTTTGCCTCACTCTACTGGTCTCTGCTCAAGACTCTCATTTTAAACAACCTGCAGCTCAGTGTGGACTCCCACAGACAGTGGTCACATCTCATATGCCCTTTCTAAAACTATCTTTGGAATTAAATTCTGGGATCTACGTAGTCTGGATAATATGAACATAAAAACCCAACATAGTTCATAACCATGGGGAAGAAAGGGATAAATCCTTATGAAAATTCAGCCTGATAGAGGTGAAGAGGAATCAAATACCTGTCACAATCTAATAGATCTTCTAGAAATTATGAGACGTATTGCTTGAATTATTTTTTTTAGTCCGGCTTTCAGTGTAAGAGGTTCTAAGGACATGTGAACAAAATCTCCCTAGCATGTAATTTTAGAAATTCTACCACATAAGAACTGCACTGTTTATAAAAAAAAACTAATAAATAAATCAGAGCAAGTGAGTACATGGATTCAGGACAATTATGTTGTATTTTTCTTTCTGGTATTGGCTTCCTCTATAACTTTGATTGAAAAATAATCTATCGCTGTGTGTCTCTTCTCTCTCAGAAATGCTGCTTAGGGTTTAGTGGTATCACCTGGCCTTCATGGGATGCTCTGAGGCTTAATTATTCTAATGACAATAAACATTTCACATGTGAGGTATATTAAGAAAAAGGCCAAAAACAACAACAACAAAACCTAAACACCACCACCACAAAGCATTTTTACACAATAATTAACTATAGAAAGCTATGGTATGAGAAATAATGCATTGGAGGTGCTTGGGATAATTTGCATAAGTTGCAAAGAACTATCATCATTCCAAACATGTCACAATAAAAATGTTATATCCTCTTTAGTTTCCAAATTTTTTCTGGCTCTACAGTCTCACAGACATATTAGTGAAGTGCTTTGCTTACCCTGAAAATAAACATGGCACAGATATAAAGCAGCTCAGCCTAATACTGTTAAACTGAGTTGCTTAAGAGTTGTACAGGGACACAGAGAACCTTCAGCTCCTCAACAAACCTTTTCCTAGATGGCAGTGAATGAGAGATGTCACCATAACTTTGCTATTCGTTTGTCTAAACAACAATACTGCGTTTTCAGTACGCAAATTAACCGACTGTCCTGACTTAAAACCCACAATGCCTGTAAGTAATGATTGGTTCCTCTGCTCTCAAAGGTGACAGTGAAATAAAGATGCCAGCTTCCAGTTCCACCATTTAATCTGTAATATGTTTCAATAACAATGCTTCTGAGTAGTCAAGATGCAAAGGATATCCTGTTGGAAAATCTGCTGCTGCATACAAAATAAAGTCAAAGGCATCACTGGCAGCAATTCTGGTCATTTCTTATGCTGTAACACCTTCATCCTAATGGAAGTTTTGAGACTAATAATGGAAAACAAGCCTCCTTAGTTTCACAAGGGTAAAGGTCCTCCAGAACTCGCATTTCCCCAGCAATGCACAGGCATACACACATCACTCAGTGCCTAAGGCGTGGCTTAGGCTCATAGATTTAGGAAGCTATTTGCCTCTTAAACTTGGTTATGTTTTGTTGTGAAGAAGTAAACATGAAATTTGTGCTCTGAAAAAAAAACACCCCAAATTAAAAAGTTGTTAGAGAAAACTCGATGCAGGGCAGGGAACACAACTTAGAATAAAACTGCAAGACAATCCCTATTGAAGAGGGTTGGATGCAGGATGAGATTATGCTTCAGAGAACAGATTTGTTTGATGAAAAACTCAGTGATAATAAATAAACAATAAAATATGCTGAACTGTTAATCCAGTTTTAGCATGAGTTTATTCTTAGGATGGCCTCAAATGCAGAATTTTAATAAAGGAGATTAATGGAAGGAGTTTGCCCTGCTGGAAGTGACTAAGGTTTCTATGGCTTAGTGTGGTAGATAGCTAAATATCTGAAGGGATGACTCCTTTATCGGTTTCTTGCCTAGTAGCATTGGAAATTAGTAACCTATCCAATTTATTCTTGTTTACTGTCAGCTGAAGGGGGTTCGACATACAGGCACAGGAGGTTCCAGTGAATTCACTGAGACTTGCTGTCAGTCCTGAAGAAATTTGCTGGCTGTCCCTGTGTTAATTGTCCAAGCCCCTGTTATTTGTCTCTTTTTCACTTTGTGCTATTACTTCCTAACTAATTTTTAGGATATTGTTAGATGATCGCATTGATCCTCTCTTTGGTTAGCTTCCTCTGAGCACTCCTCTGCTCTCCCGAAGTCTTGCACATATTTACATAAACATACTAGCAGAAGGAAGGGGGAAGATTAATCTTTGGCAATTTCATGATGGAACATTGAGCATGGATATTCTGAGCAGCTCAACAGGGAAAGAAAAGAAAGCTGAAATGATACTGCTGATGAATTTATAGCTCAATTGCTTTATACGCTCAGTAACTGACATAGCTATGGGGATAAGGCATGAAGCTAACAGATGACAGAGAAAGTACAGAAAACAATAGGAAAATTCCATACAGTGAATGACTCAAGTAGTAAAATCTGAGAAGAGGCTGAAAGAGAAGAAGGATGCTCCACTGCACCTCTGGTGATGGCAGTCTTGAAAAAGAAGCCTCGGATTGGTTGTTGTCCAGACAGTTCACAGATTTAACATATTTCCTTGTTTTAAAAGGGTAACTCTATAAATCAAAATTCTTCTTTTTATAATATGGTTCTGCCTTATGGATTGACCCTTAGACTTATCTCTTTGTAAGTGTAATGAGCAGGAAGCACTCCAAAAGAAGTACTTAAGAAGCTGTAAATCCAAAAGGGTACATGCTATTAGCAGAAAGTGCTTGTGAAATCCTTAACCCTGTTTAAAACTATTTTACATGACTCCCTCAGTCAGAATGTGACCTACATTCTATCTTCTCTTGTTTCACAATGGATTTTCAGGTCTTCCCAATTTGTCCTCACCTATATGAAAAACAACTCACAGATTCCTGAGCATAACAGTGTAACATCTGTTAAGAAAACTTAGTAAGAAAAGATAGTAATGCATGATCAATGCTTACTAAGGGCCTCAACACACCTACACTTCTTAGCTCAGTAAGAAGAAACCAGGAGCCGTTGCAGGTGGATACTGTTGTGGTTTTCATTGCCCACCAGAACTACCGGTTAGCTATGTAGCTGTGCTTATCTTAAATTGATCCTATAAGGCAACATTGGTACTGCCTAGCATTACAGTCCTAACTTAGTCAGCTAAATTAGAAGCTTAATGTCCCTTGACTCCATAGCTAATGCGGAGAATGATTTAAAACAGAGGGTTAACTTAGACGTGCTGAATTATCTTCTCAGACTGCCTATATAGGTCTCTGCTGAATCATCCTCTGAAAGCCACGCCCTCCATCCAGTGACATAATGGTCTTCTGCAAAAACTAAGCATTGGCTCTTATCTATCTCTTGGCTGAGAGGAGACCTGATCACTGCCTACAACTCCCTGAAAGGAGGTTGTGGAGAAGTGGGTGTTGGTCTCTTCTCCCTAATGACAGATGATCGGACGAGGGGGAATGGACTCAAGCTGCGCCAGGGGAGGTTTAGATTGGACGTAAGGAAGAAGTTCTTCACCGAAAGGGTTATCACACACTGGAACAGGCTGCCCAGGGAGGTGGTGGAGTCACCATCCCTGGATGTGTTTAAGAGACGGGTGGATGAGGTGCTGAAAGATATGGTTTAGTGGTGGACAGATACGGTTGGACTCGATGATCTCTAAGGTCTTTTCCAACCTAGTGATTCTATGATTCTATGATTCTACTATAGACAGCTCTGTTAAGAGACTGTTACAGATTTTACCTGCTGCTGCTTTGACACACAGAAACTGTAGTTATAAAATTCATGGTGTTCTTGATGAGTCAGGAAGAAAATTGGCTAAATATGCAGAACTTAAAGAATTTTAAAAGTTTTGAAAGTTATAGGTTCAGATGACCTTGTTTTATTTTTTGTATTAGTGATTTTGGCTCACCTAGTACTTGACATTTACATGCTTAGCACATTTCTGTAATGTATTAAAAATGAGTTGATAATTATAAAGGTATGTTTTAAATGAGAGTAAGATGTTTCCCTAATTATGTGTCAGAAAATTAAATGAGAGTAAAAGCATATGCCGTAAACATGGAAGTCATTGACCTTTGAGGTGTCAGAGGCAGTAAGCCATGATGTTTACCAACACTTCTGTGTTCTTCACCAGCTTGCTCTTTGGCCTGGGATCTCTGGTTCTTTAAGCCCAGTTGGAGCTTCCTAGAATACGTAGGAACTTATGTCAATATGTTTGGTAATTTTGCCCTAAATTTCTGAAAGCTGAGTATACTAGCTATTAGGTGTCTCTCTCTTAGCAGGCTGGTTATTTAATTAGTTGTTTACAAGGGCTTTGGAGAATTTTGTGAGAAAGGTATTGTGTTTGTGTCCTCCCACATTGTGTCTTGCCCAATCCTTCCTCCTGTCTGAGGTCATTTGATGGATAAAGGCCTACCCAGTAAAGCATCAACATATTAATTGTGGCATTGTTTATACTATTGAAACCCCACCTCCTTCCCACTTCCTGCCTCTGAAACTTACATTCTCCAGGAACACAGAGCCCTTCTCAGCCAAAATAATAGTAGAGGTGGCAAGCTTGTTTCGCTGATATTCAGTCTTCCAACTTCTGAACAGAGTGCCTCTTTATTCTGTTCCTATTTCTCTGATCCTAGATGCAATGTTCGCATCAAATCATGTTGTAATTAGCAACTAACGCAACTGACGCATGAGTAAGCTGAAGAAGGTATACTTCTCAAAACAGCAAGGCCAAAGAATTTGAGGGACATGTAAAAATATTTCAGAGTGGCTCCCTGATTTGTTCAGGATGGCTCTTTATATTCTGAATGTTTTTATTTCTCCTATTTTCTTCAGTGTTTTTCTACTGACTTAGATAACAGAGTGCTGTTGGTGACAGGAAATGGTCCTTTTATGGAATGATAAATACAATGTTCACTGATGCTTTTATGATTCGTAGCCCATGCCCATTAATTTACACTTGTCCACATGATTCCTATTTATCTGTGTAATTGTGATACTTCTCTGTTTTGCTTTATCCCCCAAGTTCTCTCAAGAGTGTCAGTATCTTTCTGCAATAAAGGTGTGCAGAATTCACACATGTCAGGTTTTTATAGTTAACTATAATAATTAAATTTAATGATTAATTAACAAGAAACATTTAATCAGCATTAATAATTTATTAATTATTAATAA
>NW_010264599.1:0-8983 GCF_000690775.1 Eurypyga helias
GGGGGGGTCGGGCCGGGCCGGGCCTCACGCGCCAGGTGAGGTCGGGCCTGTGCCGTGGCCTTTCCCTGCGGCCTCGGCCCAGGGAGCCCCAGGGCTGGACAAGAGCCAAGTCGCAGGCCAAGAAACGTGGGGTGTGCCGCCTCCCCGGCACCGCTGTGACCAAGAGCGTGCACCACTGGGCACTGCTGGGCTCGCTGGGGTTATGAGGGAAACTTATAGCCCCCGAAAATCCTGTCCCTGCAAATCTGCCCTGCATTAAACCTTATATTGGGTAAAGGGCTCAGACGTGGTTGCCGTAAAGCTGCGGTATTTGGATGGGGAGAGAGGGCGGTTGCAAAGCTTACACCTTTGGAAGCATTTGTTGAGGACATAAGATTTCCTGTGCATAACAACTTCTAATAATAGATGCTGTGAATAAAAAAGAGATTTTGATGCCTACCTGAACTTCATCACTGGACAGTTTTGCCTTTCTGCCTTTGAGAGTGCTCAAGTAAATGAAATTCAGCTTTGAAGATTAGGATGTGAAATGCTAAACGTTAATTCTCCACACGTACTTCAAGAGAGCCATTAGTAGTAATTTGCGTGCAGTGCACCTTCATAGCTAACTTCAGTGGGCTTAATGTACCACGCAGTGCTGTGCAGAAGTCCTTCAGGTTACGAAGGCTGTTAGCACTAAGTGTGGAATTTTACAAGGACCTTCAAGAAGTTGTTAAAAAGGTATTTTTGAGCTTCAGAAAGAAAAACATGAAGTGTTCTATGCGTGACAAGTAGACTCCAGCGCTGATTAGGAATAGGAGGTTTCTGTTCAGCACACCTTCACCTGAGCAGAGGTGAAGGCTTTGGGCAGCCTGCAGATGCCATGTGTCAGTCCTCAGAGCTGTGCACTGCCAGGAAGAACAGCGCTAAAGTATGGGCAGTGGCCCACTGAATCACCTCTGATGGAAGTAGCTTGGTTTTCTTCCAGAGATCTAAATGTTACAAACTGCATTTTGAAAAAACTGCTAGAAATAACAGACAAATGTTGTATTAACCCAGGTTAGTTTTTGGTGGAGGTTTTTTCTTTTTTTTTTTCTTTGTCAGAGACTTTTGTAAACAGCTGTTATGTACTTTTTTTACTTCTTTTTCTCTGCCCAGAGAAATTTGGATAATGGTTAGGCATAAGTTGTTGTCTGGACATTTTAATTTTATGAGCATTTCCTGGTTCATACCTAGCTCTCAAACAGTGCTTTATGAAACTAAGTCACACACCATTTCACAAAGTAAGAATCTTTTCATGGGGAAACTGAAGCAGGGAGGGTGAGAAGCAACTTGCAGAAAGCGGCCCAGTAAGGCTGGACAAGCACATCCAGGGAAGGGTGAAACTTCCTAATTCCTCATTAATGTCTCCACCCTTGGGGCACACTGGGTAACAGCCACATATTTATCCTCCCCTTTACTACCCACTTTTAAAAACTAGGGATGACTGCTGCATTTTACTCTCTCTTGCATGTTTAAGCCTCTATTTTAATGGAGTCGATCATGTTATATATGGGGCTAATGGCAGGAATACCACATAAAACATAGTTTTAAACGTTGATGATGTTACTGTTTGGTGGTTACAATAACGTAGGTGATAACTGATGTGCCCCTGTACTTTTCTAGCCTTTTGTCTGCTATTACCAAGTAGCCCATTATGGTGCCTTTACATGAAGTGTCATTCTTCAATGTCCAAGCTTTTATTTCAGCCTATCTGCGGGCAGCGCTATATGTAATTACACCTCAGTCTCACAGCTCTGTTCTCTGTCACCTTCCCTCCCGGTTTTCTCCTTCCTGCAGGCATTACTACGTGGGAGTTTCTCCAAAGCAATCCCTCCATATTTGTTGAGAGGAATTTAAATTGATGCTAGCTGGGTGAAGAGAACATGAATGTGAATAGAGGGTGCCATGAGTAGTTAAAGTCTTTGTACTTTGTTGTGTCATCTCTTTAGTACCTGAGAGTAACCATCTGGCTACAGGCTAAAATCATTTAAGAATGTATGAAAAACACTGTAAGAAAGCTCCTGATTAATTAATTAAGAAATACTTGGATTAGTTTTGTTTCTAATTACTTGCAATGAAAGGCTAAGAGGTTGCTCTGAAGGCAACAGGTAAATGAGTAAATTGAAAGGTCAAAGTGGACAGGTAAGAAGAAAAATGTAGAACCAACTGTTGCAGCTGCGTGACTACACTGAGCTGGTCCCTGTTGGCTCAACTGTCAGTTGAGTATTGCTCTTAGCTGAAGTCTGTGTTCTTCATTTGCTCCCACTGAAGATGAATACCTTTGCAGCATCCATTGGATGTGGGGCCAACGGCATGCCTGGAAGTCTGGAAATGTGTGAGTTCTGCAGGATCCATGAAATCTGTTTGGAGAGGAGGCAGAACTGAGGGGAAAGTGGAAAAGTCAGATGCTGTGATTAAGAGAGACATGCAGTGAAGGTCCTTTGCTTTCACAGCAATGACTAACAAGTTAACAGCCTGTAATACCTGGAGGTTTTACAGGGCGTAGCCTCCTGAAGGTATCCCTCGTGACTTCTGGCTTTTTGCATGAGAGAACATGATTCAGCTCGTTTTGTGATGGTGGCTCTCCCAGCTCTCTGTTCCCATCCTTTGCTCTCACCAGAGCTGGGTAAGAAAAGATCTGAAGTAGAAAACAACAACCAGATTCAAATGTTAGAGAGAGACCTGCCCTCTTCTGTCAGCATCAAATGCACATACTCTGCAGTTTCTCAGGCAGGAATTGAACACCTTTTGTTGTTGGTGGAGGTTGCCACCAGTAGATTCATGGACCATGTTGTTATGACAGGCAGGACTGTAAACCATCAGAAATGCTACCGATGTGCCTTGGCTCTGCCTTGCACCAGCCCTTTGCACCGCAAGTGGTAGCGACTAGGTGTGGAACACAGGCATCCCACGCCCCGCCAGACCATCCATCTAGTCATGGACCATCACCCGCAATTTGAGGGATCGTAAGGAAAATGCTGAAACACACTATTTTTGAAAAACAGGAGATTTTGGCTGTGGGAAGGAGAGGGATATATCTTGTCTACGTGCTCGTGACTCCCTTTGCATCCAATATCCATTTTTAGCTTAGGCCAACTCCTCTCCATCTGGCCTCGAACACATCCTGAATTGCAATAGCAATACGTTTTTGTTCCTTTTGTTCCTTCGTGTGTTCCTTCCACACGTTGTCACAGGCCCAGCTGAGTGGGATATGCTGATTTGTTTGTGTTTGTCAGCATCTACAAATCACTTGGGTGTTGAAATCCCTGTACTATCCTTTACGCGTTTACATCTTCTGTTCCTGAATGCACACTAATAAGAATTTAATGCTGCTTTTAGGGCAGGGAGCTAGTGTACAGCTTCATTTCTGCTGGGAAATACCGACTTTAGACAGACATGGCACCATTGTAGCAATGACAGAAAATCAAGTGGCAAATGTAAAATGCTCTTTCTGGAAGCAACCGAGTAGATATTCCGGGATAGGGACAGAGCTTGAAAGCAAAAGGTTGTTTCTCCTAATGGAGCCACACAGAAACATCCCGTACCATGGTGACATTGGCAGACTCTTATACACTGGAGGAGATCAGTGGCGAGCAGGACGCGGGGGAAGGTGGAGATTGGTTCCTCCTCCCCAGTCGCACGGGTTGACGTAAACAACGTGTCTCATACCCTGGCTAACTTTACAAATATAAAGGCACATTGGACACATGCACACGTACCAGGCAATAGTTGTAGTGCCTGGTGTTCCAGTAACATGTCTGACATCTGAAACGTACGGTTTTGTCAGGGATACATGTATGCAGGGAGCAAAGGCCTTTTTTCCTATTTTGGTTTTCCTTCTCCAGGAGAATAGTGACATGACGTGCTGTTAAAGTTTGAGTGCTTGCACTCAAGGACTCACACAGAACCCTACTTTAATCCCCGTATCTAAGTGGGGTGGGTGAGGGAAGTGAAAAGAAACTGTCAAATTCAGCAGCTGTTTGGGGATCTGTCGCTTGCAGCAAGGTAGGCTCCCGTTTGTATCACCTTTTACCCCGTGGGGCTGCACCGCACGCCAGCGAGTCTGGAGCTTGCAGGTTTTAAACAACTTACTGACCTAACAGAGCTGTTTGTTTCTATAATTTTGTTATATTTATTTTTCTTTTTTTCCTCTCTGTTCTCTTCTCTGGCTTTGGAAGGCATTTAAAGAACTTGTCTCTCCTCCAGACAAAATCCTCTCCCTCAGAGTATAAAAAGTAGTTGTTTCTCCCACTGGGAGTTCCTATTGCTATGGTCTCTCTTATTTAATCCTTTTTCTTTTCTTTCTGCTTAATTATGTTAAGCTTCAAAACAAATAAGACTTGCCCTGAACTCGGAGTTAGAGGTCGCAGCACTGGAGTGTTGAAAGAAAATCTCTTCTCGAGCCTGGGCATTCAGAACTTCAGTAAAGTACGAGGGAGGCGTGTCTGGCGCCGCAGAGAGAGAGCACAAAGCAAGGTGATTTGTTATTGCCTCACAAAAGACTATGCATTTTGCACTAATGCTGCATCCTTTTTTTTTTTTTTTAACATCCCAGCCCTGCCATTATCCCCCGTGTTTCTTAGCACAGACAGAAAGGGCTGCTGAAAGAGCTGTCGGCCATGCAACGCGTAGCGCAGGCACGGCATATGGCATGCCAATGGCTCCATTGTCAGTAGGCCCGAGACCACAGAGGGATGAAACATTGCTGACTTTAAGTGAATAGTGGGCTTGGCTAATGAGAAGGAATCCAGTGTAATTTATTCTTTTCCTGAGGAGGGGGAGAGGGAAACAAATCACAAACTCAAAGAACTATTGCATCTGCTTTTTTCACCACTTGCAGAATAAGAAAGAGAAATTAGCTGTCTGATACTGATTCTGTAACATAAAGCGGAATACTTCTGTAGAGTTTGCAGGGCCTTAATGGCAGAACTAACTTAAATTCTAGTTCTTTTTCATACAGTACGGAAGATAGATGTCAGCTGAATTAGCATTTAAACTAACCGTTGCAATCAATATAGCAGGATTAACTGCAAATTACAATCTTCAGTCCACTGTTTCATTGTAATTCACCCATTGTGAGATTTTTCCCAGTTCAATAGATGTTTTGTTTAATACAAACAAGATCCTTTTCATCTAGAATACAGCTAAATTCTGCTTTAAGAAACACGGTTAGCTGGTATAAAGCTGTAACAGCTAAATCCATGCTTGAACATATATAACAGAGACTTAAAATATATTGGAATGCATTTTTCAGCTGTAATAACTGGACATAATTCTAATAAAGTTATTTTCACACACATCAGTTGTGCTGCTTTAGCCTTTAAAGCGCTGTATTTATTTTTGTGATTTGTATCTGAAAGACGTTGGAAGTGTCCAGCAAAGTGTGCTTAAATTCCCATATATACATGCTCTCCTAAATACAGTTAAGAACAACAGAGGAAAAATAACAATTATTGAGCACTGTGTGAGGACTTTTTTTTTTAAAGAAGTGAAATGGTCTTTGGTTTATGAAAGACTGAGAAACTGTTCTAAAACATACGACTGCAGCCCCTCTTTCCGATCACTAGGTCGAGCTATTGCCTCAAAATGAAAAACCGTCACCTCGCTAGTATTTAACCAGAAATAGAGGTGTAGAACAAATACGACAAAGGTCTGCAGTGACATAACCAGACTGACCAATGTAACACTTTGCAGTGTGGAAAATAAACAACTGCACAATCACATACACTAAGCCAATTATTTTCTGTCAAAGAAAAAAATTAATAGTGGAAGTAATTTTTTTGCCATGCTGTCACAGAAGTACACACTGAAATAGAGCTCACTTCACAGGATGTATTGGCATCTTAAAAATTCTGTTAAATCAAGCAGTACTGAACCCTTCAAATGATCGCCTTGTTTCTTAATTACAGCTACTTTGCTTTTTTTCCCTAGGAATTAATTCTGCATTCTGTAATTCAGAATTAATTCAGAGGTAAACTTCTATTGCTGTTACTGCTATCATATAAACAGTAAAATGGCATGTCTCTCCTCCCTATTCTTCCCTAGCTAGAAACTCTAACAACAGACTTTGCGAAAAATAGCTTTGTGTCTTTACTTATAAAGAGAAGAAAGTGAATTCTTTCTAATTAGAAAAAGGGAAGAAAATCAGAAAGAGAAGAAAACCTAAAGAGAAGAAAACCTATTCTGAAGGAACTCAGAATGCAGTATCAATTCAAAAGGATCAAAAGAATTAAACAATTAATGATTGCAGAGCAGAAGAGTTAGTTCTGCATTCTAATTCTTACTGAACAATACTTCATCTCTAATTACAGATGCCAGATAATGTGGGTATTTCTAAGAATTTAACAGGATAACTTCAAATATTAATTGCAACATTCTTATTAAGCCTTTTTTTCCCCAAAGAAAAGTAAAGAAATTGAAATTGTAGAAATACAGTTATATCAGCATTACATTGAATCTCATTTTACTTGGCAAAAAAGAACCTCTTTGATTTTAACAGGAACAGGTGCAAGAAAGGCAAACAAAAGAATGTATCTGCAAGTGCTGGCTACACCTCAAGCTGTTATGAAACACACCTCTTTTATTAGAGATTTCATTATTCGAGAATTTATTACTTTGTTATTAATTATTTTATTATTACTGTAGGACTTGACGGAGAAAATATTTGCACTTGCTCAGGCTAACTTTTAAGGTGCATGCATACAGGTGCAAGAAAGGCAAACAAAAGAATGTATCTGCAAGTGCTGGCTACACCTCAAGCTGTTATGAAACACACCTCTTTTATTAGAGATTTCATTATTCGAGAATTTATTACTTTGTTATTAATTATTTTATTATTACTGTAGGACTTGACGGAGAAAATATTTGCACTTGCTCAGGCTAACTTTTAAGGTGCATGCATGTGTAAAATAAACAGAAATATACTTACCTGTACAGATACACATCAGTAACAAGAATAATAGAGATGTATTTTTCTAAGGTGCTTAAGTAGGTTTTGCAAGGCCATTTCTATAAATAAATCACAGCCAGAAAGTACATTCAAAAACGGAAGACTAATTGTTAGCACACTCATCAGTGTGATTTACGTCCATGCCAAGTAGCATTCCTGGAGAAAATCTCTGAGCATGGTTTTCAGAGCAACACTTGCCAAGAGCTGTTTCAAGACTGAGGGTTCACCCCATCCACAGTGCAGCCCTCCAAGGGAATGCCAGCAGACTTCCTAGCCCATCAGTGCTCCTGCATGCCTTCCCATCACATCCCACAGCGCTGAAAGTGAGTGACATTTTCACAGCATAATCTCATTCTGGTGGGCTGCAACACTGCCCTCAACTTCCTTTGAACTGAAAAACTGTAAAATAATTATGTCAAGGAATGGTCCTTGGCACTGTTTCATCCACAGAAATATGGGTGTTGTCCAGACCATTCTGAAGTAGGCTTTGGGGCAGGTCTGTAAGCAGGATAGAAACATTGTGGGACGTGCTCTTCTTGCAGAATTTCCAGAATGATAGCTTACTACATTTTGTCTGATATTTCCAAACAAAATACAAAGATATATAATACTTCTTAATTTTGGTAATGAGCAAACCCCCTTTACTTAAAATTCCTTTAAAGTGTTCTTTAAAACATAACATTTTTAGCAAGAGCCAGTGATTGATTTCTTATTCTGCCACTCAAGCTTTCGGCACACGCTGAATACTAATCTGTAAGTTGACAATGGCTTGTTTTAAGTCGATTATTTGTTGCAAGCAGACCTTATTAACACGAAGAGCAGGGTAGAGATCGTACATCAGTTAAATACAGACAGTATTTCTAACTTCAGAGATCAGTAACGTGTATTGCTACATGGCAATTACCCTATTGTTTGTGCAAGAAATACAGTGAGTGAAGATCCGTATCGTAACAGGATGTCAGACTTTCACCCAGTTGGTGTTCTGACCTGTAAAAAGAAGGTGTGGTGGTACACTTCAGCATAGAGAACCCTCTGACTTTTTTATTACATTATAATCTGTTCATCTGATGCAGTAATCAAAACAGATTACAGTAAGATAAGTTACTTTTACAGCTCTCTATATAAATTAGATTTACAGCTCTGTATATGATTCTGACTGCTCCAGGGCACCATAGCACCAAATTAGTGTGCCCTGTCCCAAGTAAAGTGGGCAAAGCTGCGGTGGTAAATTGAAACTCGGCTCACTTTCCTGAAGTCCTTGTGCTGCTCTAGGAATTAGGGTAGGCATGGGTAACACTCGTAACTTGATCTGGTCTAGCGTGCCTGCAACTACAATTTGTGGGTTGACAAACTGATACAGAACGGGTAACAGGTTCTTTAGAGAAGAAGGGTCTCATTGAATCTGAACAGTCAAGTTAGTGGGATCTTTTATAAATAACATTAAGCAGATAAGGCATTACATTTTATCTGGTTGTTTGACCACAGAGGAATGAACAAAGAACACAAAAGTACCTTTTCAGCCCAAATACATGGAAATGACTTATTAATATACATTTTCATGGTCTTGCTGAGGGTCCATAAAAGTAATGGCATAAAAGGAGACAAGATAAGACGGTTTACAATTGAACAAGACGTTGAGAAGAGAGTTATGAACGGAAGAATGCAGAATTTGATCTGGTAAAGCTGGTTCCGTGTCAGCCATTAGCAGGTAGAAAGCTGCTTACAGAAGGAAACCACAGTTTCACTGCAGATATTTATTAGATATACAATTAAATATTTAAATGTTATGTGTGTAGTGACTTGCCAAATGGCACAGCCTCCCAACAGCTGTAGCATTTTACCTTCCACCTTAAGTTTATGTCAGCTTTCTTGTTTGGAAACCTGCATTCTCAGACTCCTGCACATAGAAATGAAAAGAGTTGAGAGCAGTAGCTGTCCTGTCAGTGGGCTTTCACGGCAGGTACGTACTCTGCTCTCCAGGGGACTTAGGGGTGAAGATGCTGTCGTGGTTTAACT
>NW_010264600.1:0-20273 GCF_000690775.1 Eurypyga helias
CTAGCCGGAGTTAAACCACGACTGTTTACTTCCCTAATATTACACATTTCACCCAGATCCAATTTTTAGAAGGGCAAGGTTTGGCATCCTCTGAAAATCAAACCCCTTTACAATATTTATGGTTACTTCCTCCCAGTCTAAGACACCACAAATCACATCAGGCCTTAATTGGTTCACTCTCTCAGGGTGCTTGTCCTAACACCACCAAGACAGAGCAGAGTATCAAGTGCATGCTGGGGAAGGAGATTTCCAGTTTCGTAATATATGACATATTTCCACATACAATTTCCATCGTACCGCTTCTGTACGAGCGGGTAATAGTTACGTACGTATATAATCAAAGAGTTAGCTTTAAACCTGCAGCAGCAGCGAGATCGGTGACGATAACTAAGGCGGACCCTGTGGATCCTGGGTCTCAGAGCACGCGACACGTGTTGTCAGCAGCGTTGCAAGGCTTGCCTGGGAAGACCAAGCAAGGCGCAGAGCCTGCCAGAGCCTTAACGTCTGCACTGGTTTACCGTGCTGCACCAAAGCTTCATCTCCTGATTTTATCTGAACAGACTTTTACGGTGAATTTACCTTTTTTACTGTGCAGCCTAAAAGGGCGGTAGAACTCCTCGCAGGGATATTAATGAGCTGCATGATACATCATCATCATCATTTTTAAACCCCACATTTTTTATGACTTATGATTTAAATACAGGTAGACCTGTGCAGTACGGTAATAGTCTTGAAGCGCTCGTTATGGTCCTCCTGAGTGGTGCTTAACACCAGCAACTTACTGTGTGGAAGGCCCTGTTTACTCATTAGAACAGTTATATGTTTTTCCTTAATAACTAATGACTTACCAATCTGTCTGCTGTAGTGAAAGAATATAATTACGAATAATCATGTTAAATATACTATGAAAATAATTTAATCCAACTTTCAAAATATTAATAACTTACGTGCTTAATTAAAGATAGCAATATCAAAATAGCCCTGAGCATATTATAGATTACTCGCCTGAAAAATTTCATTGTAAGAAAGAAAGTCAGTGTTGTTCTAAAAATAGAGAGGGTTTCCAAAGCCCAGCATATCGGTTTTGGCATTTTGACAATTAAAAAATGTCAACATAATTCATTTAATTAAAACTTACTCATTAGCTCAAGCTATATAAATCACATTCAGTTTTATCTAAATGTACATTTCCTTGAGTATCTGTAAAACCTGTGTAATCAGAAGAAAAGTCAGAATACTATTAATAGCAATATCAAGACAACTGCCACGGGTAAGCTGAAAATCTGTGCCCAAACAGAAGCACGAGCAGTTTGTTTTTTCATCTAATTTTTGAGTTGCCTTGGAGTTATATTGCTCTTGTACTGCCGAACTCTGCATTCAGAATCCTTCTTGCCTCCAACATGGAAAGGAGGATGAAATACTGTTACATTTAATGACTGCACATTAATGTAATTAAATAATATGCACTCTGAATGCCTTCATTTATTATCTGAGGGGAAAAAGGTTTAGGCAGTTTCAAGATTTTTGGGCTCTACACCTACGTTCACATGGCCCTTTAGAGGCCAGTTCCTGGAGGTAAGTACTTGGATAGGGCCACCAAAAATCAAATTTCTCCTGTTTTAAAAGACCATCTTCCACTTCCTTCTTTAAAACTGTCATATAGGGGGTGTGTGTATATATATGTTTATTTAGAAGCTTAATTCTCCACTTTTATTATTGCTATGTACACTCCATTGTCCCTTGAAATACCTCCATGTCACTATATTACACTTTCTCCACACAAACCTGAGTTTAACATCGATACCTACAAACACTCAAAATAACGCATATTTGCTGTTACAGGATTTCAACTGACATGCCCTAAATATATTAAATTACCCTTGAACTGACCTTAACATTGGCATTCCCATTAGAACTAATGACCCTAATGTATTAGAAATGCAAGAAGTGAGAGGAATAGAAAGTATAAAATGTTTTAAAAGCCAGAATAAAAAATAAAACTAAACTATTCCCTGGGAACTGGTGTACTCCACACTTTTTACAGGAAAATGCAGCAAAAACATTAAAACAAATCATAGAAAACATGCAGAACAAAAAATAATCTGCATTCAAATTCTTACAACTCTGGGAAATAAAAAAAAAAAGAGAGATGTTTGAACCTGCTGATTTGCAGTTAGTTTAAAAACAAGGAAAAAAAAAAAACCCACCCAACTGAAAACACAACTACAAAACCCCAACCCCCAACTCTTTTTGAAGCAGATCTGGAGATTTGGAACTTGTATTTCTTAAGACTGAGCCTTGTAGACTCAGCCACAGCCAGGATGGTCCCTCACCCCTTATGTTGCCTTAACTTGCCACTTCCGTGTCTTCACTGCTACGCTTCTGTCGGCTTGAAAACCCCATCAATTGTGTGACCCACCACAGAAATCAAAACGATCCTCAAGTTTTTGGCTTCCTCTTCACAAATGCTCCCGCGTTACTGCAGGAGACTGACGTCCCTGTGTCCCTGCAGCTTCTGCTGGTAAAGCTGTGCTGTCATTCCTTCAGTTCCTGAACACACACTGATTCCCTGAGCTTCCCAGTCATTTTTGTACATCTCTCAATTCCCTCTGCTCACATTCCCGAGCAGAAAATTCTCTTAGAAAGGTATATTTATATCCAAATGACCAAAAGTGTAATCTACTTGCAGGCAGATTGTATTTCAAGGTCATCACTCAGAGACACCAATTTAAGTTCCTTGGCTGGATATTCATCTCCGTTATGTCCTCCGTGTTATTTTCGGGAAGGAACAACATGCATTAGTTTTGCAATAACACCGTAAAGGTTGAAAAGCAGGAGCTGTAACCAAGTTGTCTCACTGAGAGACCGAGAATAAAGAAAACGTCCAGGGAATGCCACTGTGGAGACTGAATATGGACGCGGGGGGCACATCCCTACCTTACTAACGCTTCACACAGACGTGCCCACGGCGGGCATTCCCCATGCCACCGCGGCCAAGTAAGAGTTACTCGGTGCCTAGGGCCTACCTCTGGGGATGGGATAAAACACACCATGGATAACACTTCCTTTCTCTCCGCTCCTTACGGAAACCCTACGCAACACCGTCATCGCCTGAAAATTAAGCACCTAGTCTAAGGCTAAGTGGGGTAAGTTCCATCTTCAGCCAACAGTAGGAGGAACCTCACTGCTCTCTGATCGTCACTTCAGCCCTTCTTGCTTTCTGCTTGCGGAGGGTCACCGGTAAGGGCTGACACGGATATTCCAGCCTGCCCTTGAGCTCTCCCTTCGGGGCTGGCAAGCCTGCACCTTCGTATCGGCATCACATGCTCCTCACATCCACAATTTGCTTTCCTTATCGCTTAATTTTCAGTACAGTCGATTCTTTGACTGCAACCGATGCTTCATTTTGCAAAATATGCTTTCTTATCATTTCTCATCGGCAGTTTACTCAACCCTTCATACGAGGAACTAATGAGAAAGCTGAGAGAAAACCAAATGCTATTTGTATTAATTTATTAGTAGGAAGGCAATTTTTGCTCGCTATTGCAACCATGCATTTGGGATTTAAGAGGACATTCCTTGAACCAAAGGCTAGCAGTGATCTAAGTGGATTCTGGACAAAGTGTTTTCTGACCTCATGAAAACAGCAGCAGGAAGCCAACTCCAGTGGTCAAAATTGGATCATAAAGATGAAAACCCTATGTGTTTCTGGTCTCTGAATTGCTACTCTACAGAGCGATAAAAGACATCTTGTAGAACCTTATCAGGATTTAATTTCCTAACAGAAATGAGAAAGGCATGTGCAAACCCCCTCTGATGTGATCTAACATTAGATTGCAGCACACGATAAAAATATCCTCACAGGCGTATACCTAAGGAGGATAAAATTCCATCTCATCTTCCTGAAGATGCTTTCTATATACAAATCTATTTTAAACTAGAGTATTTCTGGTTTGCTGTGCATAACTGTCTTCTTCAGGAAATGTGTTTTGGCAAAATCTGCTCACAATTACTGTATCTTTTCAGTGCATCTGTAATACCTCGTAAAACGCTCTCAGAATACGAGATTTATGAATGAGATGTGTCAAAGTACACGTAGTACGAAAACATTGTTGATGAATTTCTTTGTAATTTAATCCTTAACTGTAGCCTAATTGTATCATAATGGGTCCATACTATAAGGCATCATCACTATATGAAATATTATGTATTCATATTTTGTACGTGCATCTTTTCCATGTCATTCTGCATCTCCTCACTGACTGTTGTATCCTAAATTATATTTTAAAAAATCTCCCACATTTTGTTATGTTTCTAAGATCTACCAACTACAAGATTATTTCTAGACCAAATGAGGTATCCAAAAGCATTCACTGTGAGCAATATTGTCCTTTTCATCAGGAGAACAAGTTAAATTTTACCATAAATGTTATATTTTTCCTACTGCGATATATTTACTGCAGGCACAATAGAAAAAGCATTTACAAACAACGCAGGCATGTCCAGCATCCTTGTACAGCCTCTGAGAATAGCGGAGACAAGCAGCGCTCTGAATCTGCGAGTATTTCCTCTGCTGCGCAACGGGCAGCATTTTAAGATGAACGGGTGTAGGAAACAGGGGCTTCCCTCAGCCCACTTCATCTTTTTTCCTGCTCTTTCTTCCAGTTTCACCTCCTGGTGTTTCTGATCTAATGTAACCCCGAGATTAAAATCTAATCGAATTGTCACAGCAATCAGAGTGGGACTGTTTACAACCCTAAGTGTGCTGTTCTCATTGCAGCGCTACTAGAACCCTTAAATGGAACAGTTTCTCTATGGTCCCCTTATTTTTTTGTTAAGTAAATTGATTAAAAAAGAATTATTGATGAAATGCAGCAACACGTATTCCTGAACACACCGAGGCTGTGTCTACCCTGTCTTGTTTTAACAGTTTCCAAGTCCCACCTCCCATGCTTCCGAAGAAAAAAATAATTCACAAAAAGCATTTATAGTATATATTCATCACATCGCTTCCTAAAAACGTGTCAGAGAAGTGGGTTGGCTTTTTTCCCTCTCCACCTCTATTGGGTGATGAAGCAGACAGGATTTCCCACATTCATCTACAGCATGTCCTCTGCGTCAGCCCGTTGCGTGACTCTGCAAAGCGTAGTATAGATCTTGGTTGGGTGCCAAGTCTGCTCGGGAATCCAGACTTCGTACCACAACCAAAAGCATCCAACCTGAGGAAAACACACACCCGACCGTACTGTTAAAGACGTTTTGGCGTGAAAAAGCTTCGGCTAAGAAAGTTTCCGCAAAGCCTGACCTTTCCTTGGACATACTTCAAGCCTTAGCGTAACATTACGTTCCAGTAATAGAAACTCGCCAAATGAATAAGCAAATATTTAAATTTTACAGCTATCACCCTAAGGAAAGCTCTTACTTAAACATAAATGGCATGGTTGCCTAATGGGCACAAGCAAAATGTTGGGAAAGCAGAGTGTTTGGATAAAACAGCTACGATTAATATTTCATTAATTTTTTTCCCCTCAAATATAACATGCTTCTGGAGATCATCCTTGGTGAACATACTCGTGGTTCCAGGCCCACACAGTATTTTAATTCCATAAGGTGCGTGGGAGGTTTTTTTAAATCCACATAATTTTATGTTGGGTTTTTTTTTTTTTTTAAACATGTTAAATTATTATCATCAGATGGAGGGGAAATTCAACATTCTGAATGTGTTAAAAGCCTCTGTCTTCTTGACTCCTATTACCAACTGCTACCTACTGCTAAAACTCATCCATTTTTGGAACGCGAACAACCTTGATAACATCAGATGAAGACAAAATAAAAATAGAGCTTTGGCAAAGCCTTTGAATTGAATTCCGGTATTTCAGAACACCGTGTAAAGCTCTTGATTGCCTTCGCAAATGTAACCCACTACATTAATATTGAAGCTAACTCATTTCCTAACTTTCCTCAGAGCAGCCAGAACCATGATCACGCTGGAAAAAGAGGGGAACTAAATAAAATCCAGATGAAACCGCTATGATTTGGTTTTTCCTGATGGGTAACGAGGAAGACTGTAAGATGACAGGAAAGGTTTTGTAAAAATTATTCCTAAATAATCTTATGTCTAGTTCTTGTCTTTTGGGCACATTATATATGTTTAGTTTCCTTTTCTTGCCTTTTTCTGTGGATGGTAAAAGCAGTCGTCTTCATCATCTTAATTATCTGGCTTTTAAGACGACTGGCACTGAAACACGCCCTGTGTGGTTTCTCTCTTTGTACGCTCCTTATTTTGACACACAGTCCTGTGTTCAGCATTTGGATTTTATCACTATTCAGAGATGCAGTAATGAAGACGCCTAACGAGCGGCAAGCCCCGCTTTAGTCGTCTGGGTCCTGTTTACATGACATGACTGTGCATCTGATGCACCGAGAAGAGGTCCCTGGAGCAGAGCAGGGGAAATTCGGGGTCGTTGAACAGGACAAGGCGCTGTCTCGACCCTACACATCTCCACAGGACGTGTCGATACCCACAAGGCAGCAACCACCTTCTCCGCAGCCCCTCCAGCAGCGCTCGGCGCGAGCGCGTTCCGCAGAGACCTTCAGTAGGACGACGCGACCCCCATCACCTTCACGTCGCAAAGAGCAAGGCTGAAAAACTCCGCTTGACGAATACGGCTGGCTGAGCACAAAACCCCTCCGCTCCAGGTATCCCAGCTCCTGTTCTCGACGCCTGCATCTCTCTCTGCTCGCTCGTCTGCAACGCACTGGTACAACCCCTGCCAGACCGCGAGCTCCTAAGGATGCGACCAGGCAAGTGCGTAAGTGCTCTACAGCATCACAGCAAGGTGGAACATCGCGGGGTGATGGCATAAGAAGGCAGATTATTGTTATGCAATATATACATAACCACTTTTTCCCCCTTGCCTGGGGGTCAGGGAAACAATCCAGGAAGAGATCCTTGTGTTTCCAGACTATGCTGGGTGGTGGGAGAGGTGATGCCCTTGGCAGGAGTCATGCTGGGACAGCACATTGAGCCACACTGCCCGAAGCAGCTCAAGCATCTCCGTCACGTCACCCACGAGGTCGACCCTGCTTCCCAAGATCCAGCTGGAAAAAAACAACTACACAGATGCCTGGGCTGCCCTTGGGTCCTGGCTGGCTGGCTCTTGGCCTGAGCCTGACAGCAGGCACGTGACATCCCAGCCAAGCCAAGCTCCTCAGCTGTGTTCTTCGAAATGTTTAAAACGGTTAACATCCGTGACAACATCAAGGATAGGCAGATGTAGATTTATATGTAGAGAAGAGTAAGTTATGCTGATGCAGCTATAATAAAAAACATTCTGGTATGTCTTAAGTAAAATCCTTTACTAACCAAAACCCTACCAGCTCTAGAAAAACATGCACATGCTGCCAAGAGAGGGTCCAGCAGAGTGGTCCTTCACAGGGTGAAGCTGCAGCCACGATCCACAATAAGGGTGGAAAGACACAACCATAGAACCATGGATCAGTTTGGGTTGGAAGGGACCTTGAGAGCAGTCCTTTAGAGAACAGTTCTTCAGTCTAGCCAGGAGTTAGTAAAAATACTAACAGAAATCAAATGCACACCTTAATTTATGTATTTCTAAAACCACAATCGTTGCATGATCAGGGTTATATAGGGTACTTTACTAATAGCTTTTATTTGGTAGACCTCTACGTAAGTCTTTTTACTACAAGGTGAGGAGAATAGATATTTTTTAAAAGCACAGAATGCTTTAAACATTAAGATCCAAAGGCCCTGGATAAATTCAATTTCAGATTAAAAAAAAAAAGCCCCAAGTGTCAGGTGATCTCACCGCAGCCATAAATATCTGGGAGTTGTGTAATTATTTAATGCTTTCCTCTCTTCATAAGCCTCTTGCAACAGAAGCACATTCTCCAGAGATCACTGGCTTACTGCATACCTAAGGAAATTAAGCTACAGCTGAATTATAGTAAATATATTTCATTCCCCCCAGGAGTGGGTAGGTGAGAGTGCTTAAGTTCAAATGGAAGCTAAGTTAAAAATAATAAAAAAGTTATTTAACCCCTAACATACATAGTGAGGTCCTTCCACAGCTTTGAAGGAACACATGCCCTCCCAACCAGCGCAGAAAACCAAGTATATAGAGCGCCTGTGTTTATTTTTGTTATGGATTTTAAATCCCTTTTCAAACCCTATCACTGAACAATCATCTCCCATTCAACAGCCATGTATTCTCTGAAATTGTCTAAATAATAGATTTAAGAACTGAAATAAGCAATACGCAGCATTTACTGAGAGCCACCCGTATCATGTATCACCGCACGAAGCGTAAGGCAAAACAGCAACAGAAAAGATCTTTCCATTGAAACTGGGTAAACATACAGTGCTTTGGCTAAAGCCTTTATCATCCCCTGGCCAATTTAATTCCACCATAATTTTGATGTAGTTCCCAGATGCGGGTGGTTTTGCTTTTGAGGTTTTTTAAATCCTGCAAGCCCTAATAGGAACAACATTTTTTTTCCACATTTCTTTCAAGGCTTCCTAGCATTAAAATAGGAATAGCTCTGCTGTTGCTGGTTTTGCCTTCACTACACTGCAGTTTAATGATCCATAAAGATGGATCCTGGAAAGGGCGCTCACATCCTTAAATGTACACCACTAAGTAGCCCTAACGAAGCCAACAGGACCTCCAATCTACACCAACTGAGGTAAGCAAGTCTTAGAACCTCAAAAAGGAGCTTGCTGAAATGGAGATGCATAAATGCAAATCTACTGGTAATAAACAGAATCAGAATCCGGAGAGCTGAATGGCTTTGCTGACTACTTTGAAATCTAGATTAAATCAGTCGGTCTACAAACGAGGGTATCTGCTCCACTGACAGCGGACAGTACATCAGAAAGCAATTAGATCCAAGGCCTTAGAGTTTATTTTTGTTTGAACTGCAGTCATTACCAGCCATTGACCAATAACAGTATGAAAACAGCAAACAATCAGTGTCACTGTTGTGCAAGAAAAACGACCCAGCAAAGATTAGGAAAAACACTGCAGTGGGAAGACAGCTAAGCAGGGGCATCAGTCAGTCAGGGATTCTGCCATGCCTACTACCCACAACCACATCCACTGTATTTTAACAGGTTTAAACTGAAAGTGGGGAGGTTTAGATTGGATATCAGGAAGAAGTTCTTCCCGGAGAGGGTGGTAAAGCAGTGGGACAGGTTGCCCAGGGAAGCTGTGGATGCCCCATCCCTGGACGTGTCCAAGGCCAGGCTGGATGAGGCTTGGAGCAACCTGGTCTCGTGCGAAGTGTCCCTGCTCATGGCAGGGGGGTTGGAACTGGATGGTCTTTAAGGTCCCTTCCAACCCAAACCATTCTATGATTCTATGATTTTCAGAAATGAGCTATGTGGCAACAGTATCACAGTAGTGTCTGCCTTTGCTAAAGAATTTAGCCTAATTACTACGCTATTCCTCCTTCTTAGCATGGAGAGCTAGACACAAGCCTTGCTAAGCACTGACCTTATGACACAGGGCTAGTTCGTGGCCCTGTAACAGGGTGTCCAGCATCCTTGCTTCCCTCTAACAAGACAGCTTAGATGTGAAAATCTCCATTCAAGCAGCTGAAATGTCTGAAAGCATCACCACTGCTATTCAATCTTCTCCCAGTTCAGATACTCTTGCAGGTCACAAACAAAGTATTATTATCTTATATTCTGTGCTGGGATCCTACTAGTCTCTACAGAACGTCTCACACACTGCCACCCCTCTGTCACATCCTCCTGCTCTTGGAGTTAATCAGGACTACGGCATATGGATCTACAAGGAAGAAACCTCCATTATTCTGCTGATATAAACATATATAAATATATATTTTATAGATACACATGATAGATATATAGATTATAGATACCTATTGCAGAACTTTCACCCCCAGGGAATGCATAAAACATTAATACTTTTAACAACGTACCACTGGCTTGTAATGTATAATCATAGAATCACAGAATGGTTAGGGTTGGAAGGGACCTTTAAAGATCATCTAGTTCCAACCCCCCTGCCATGGGCAGGGACACCTTGCACTAGACCAGGTTGCTCAAAGCCACATCCAGCCTGGCCTTGGACACTTCCAGGGATGGGGCATCCACAGCTTCTCTGGGCAACCTGTCCCAGTGCCTCCCCACCCTCTCTGTGAAGAATTTCTTCCTGATATCTAATCTAAACCTCCCTGATTTCAATTTATACCCATTACCCCTTGTCCTGTCACTACAGGCCCTTGTAAAAAGTCCTCTCCCAGTGCCCTTGTAGGCCCCCTTCAGATACTGGAAAGCTGCAATGAGGTCTCCTCGGAGCCTCCTCTTCTCCAGGCTGAACAAGGCCAATTCTTGCAATTGGCCTTGTTAATTATACTTCTTAATAATTAATGTCAATTATACTTCTTAATAATTTTATGAAGTATATTACAATTATCATATTAAAGAGTCACAGATGAGAGAATCAGAGGCATATAAAAAGCACAGCCATGCACTCTTATGGAAGAGCTCTCATTTTACTCCACACAACAGAACCAAAGTAATGAGCACTTTCAATTCAAGGGGTGTGGGGATATGCTGCTACTCGAGGAACTCCCTGCTCATTTCCCCTGCCATATTCCCCATGATTGATTTTCACAAGGAGTGAGACAGAATCTGACACTGCCTAAAATTTAAAAAAAAAAGTCTTTGAATTCAGCTGACAAAATGATCAACCAGAAATTATCATCAGGACCGCGATACAGCTTAGGTCTTCTTCCCAAGGAGCAGGAGAATCTACTCAGGGACCACACTCCTGCAGAAAAGCAGTCGCCATCGGCAAAGTGCGTTTGTAACGGCAAGCAGCGCCAGGTTAGGGCTGCACGTACAGCCCCAGTGGCATAACAATGCTGTATCAGCTTACAGCCCAGGAGGTTCTGCAACAATAGCTGTGGGTGACAGAGGAGTAAATCAAACGAGGAGAACAGCTGGACGTGCGAAGAGCAAGGCAGCATTCTGACTTCTGCTGTGGTGCACTCTGCTTTTACTGGACGGGCAGTGGTCTCCCGCCGGGCACTTTCCAACGAGCAAAACCCCTCCGCGAGCACCGCCCGATGTCTACGTACAGGACGTTTGCTGACAGACCGACGTGATGGGGACTGGATGAACAATATACCAGTGGACAGCTAAATTCTGCATTCCCAGTTCTCGGGGTGATTGCAAAAATCCTCACTGCAATTATAGGGTAATATATGTCTCTAGAAGCAAATATGTTCCAGCAGCCACATTTGCGATACGTGGTATCCTGGGGTAACCTAACATACGAAACAAAAACGCTAAAAATTAAACCCACTAAAAAGTCACCCAAACCTAACGCAGAAATCGACATACAACTTTCCTGCCTCTTTTTCCCTTGTGTCCTGTTAACGTAATGCCTTTCTCTGCTCCTTCTAACCTACAGACCCATTTCCCAATCACACAGCATCTGCGTGTCATTCCCTCCTGGTCCACACGTTGCCAGAGGTCAGAACTTGCACACGCTAAGCCTGCATCGTGATGCTTCTGCCCAAGAGGCATTGGAGAGGAGAGACGGCTGAAGGAGCAAATGTACAGTCCTGGCCCCAGATTTCATACAGGGAATGAAATTACTGCTGAGCAGAAAGACTGCTGTAAACGCTGTCTGAGGAAAAACAGGAGAAACCAGGCGGGGTGCTATGGGGTTGGTTTGTTGCATTATCCAGGTGAAAACTTCCAAAGAAAAAAGGCAGCTGCAAAAGCCAAACCCATCCATAGAATTTTTCCAGGCAATTCGTTCTCAAATCTGCCTTCATTCATTTCCAGTAATTTAACAGAAAAATTCACGTGCAGCCAGAACGAACAACAAAAAGTTACAAATACGGTCAAGAGGCAAAGGAGACACTTTTTTCTGCAAGAACAAGTGCTACGTAAAGGAGCTGCAGAAGCACTCCAAGCAGTCAAGTCTGCAATTTCTGACGTGGAAACCTGCAACTCCAATCTTTCTCCTCCTTTCAGAGTAAAAGAAACTAGGGAAAACGTGGGGATCCTTTACTGACAGTTTTACCAGCCCTTCCCTCGAGCGGGAAAACCTGCGTGATTCCCACCTCTGACGCCGTGTAAGAGCCCTGACATACAGAAAGAACGCCCCATGGCAGGGGGCTTGGACTGGATGATCCATAAAGGTCCCTTCTGACCCAAACCATTCCGTGATTCCATAAAGCTGTTGGAAGTCCATATACAGGAAGCCCTGCTGTATAGTTCTTGGGATCAATTGGTGAATTTGGTTCAGCATATGCATTTTTTGTCCCTCCCAACAAGACAGAGTGAGGATTGACAGGCTCAGCCTAAACTCGGCCACTCACAGTGCCCCAGGCCCACCAAACCACTGAGCTATTAGCTGACTGACACCGTTGAAACCCCCTTTTCTGCTTGAGGGATTATATATTTCAGTATAGTTACCCTTTGTCTGTATCTTTATTTTTTCCATCTGATCAGGGCTCTCTTTGCTAAAACATGCACCTTCTCTTTGACTTTCAATAGAATAATAGTAATAACGTACAAAGCGAGGTTTATAAAGCAATCACTTTGTGCAATCTCTAATAGCAGAAGTTAGACCAATTTCCTCTGCCCATTCCCTTTCTTCTCGCTCTAGCAGTCCAAATTTACATCCTTTACAAAGAGAGATTCTCCTGCAGGATTAGCCGGGAAGAGAGAGTTTCCTTCTTGCTGGCAGATGCTCCCCCACCCGAGGCTTGCTACTGCCCAACCTCTCAAGATCCGACCCCTCTCGTGATCACACATACGCTACATTATACAGGGGCCATCTCTACTTTTTCACTCTTTGCCCGTCCCGAGTAGACCTGAAGTAACAACAGAGACTGCGTGCATCTACAGTACCCGAATTTGATGTTTACGCAGTGCAGTGCTCTGCTATCTGGGAGTGCTGTCCTGCCGAGCACTTTGGGATTCAACCCAAATGGAAAACACGGGGTTTTTTTTAGTAACTGTCAATAGCTCCTGCTTTTTATTTGCATCAAAAGCACATATACTATATTTCATGTTGAATGTTTTCCTTCTGCTCAGTGAATGGATCATAACAAATCGGCTGTAAACCTTTACAGCCAACAGATGTAAGTGTGCTTTCTCTCCGATGGAGCTGTGTCTGCACGCCATGGAAGTACAACCTGTTGTCCTCCTGTCTCTCACAAATCTTGAAAATAAAGTGGTATCAGCTGCTTTGGAACAAACAACAAGAGCATTTATCTTTCCTCAGACAAACCTGTACACCCCTAATAATGTTTTCCCACTTTTTTTTATGCTACTGTCATCTCTCAGCATAATAAAATCTCAAATGTGATAACACAGGAGGGAAGAAGTATCCATCACCACGTACCAGTGGTAAGCAGCTAGGAAGAGGCTGAGTAATGGAAGGCATCACAAACCAAGCTATGTTTAAGAAAAAAAAAAAAGTCAACCACTTGAAATAGCTTCTCAGACCACATTCTATCCATCCCAGGGGTTTTGGCTACTGCGTATGCCCACGCACACACCCTCAGAATGCCAAAACTTCCTGCTCTTCCCCTTCTGTTGCTGTTTACTGGATTAAAGTCAGCACCATCCTCACAGCTCCCCACAGCCAGTCTGAAACCAGGACAGGCAGCAGCCAGCACTTGGCATCCTCTCCTGCAGCTGTTAGTGCATCCCAAGAATAAAAGTGGAAGAATGCATCAATTTTAGAGTTCTCCTCTCTCTCGGCCATTAGCAGAATAAATCTACAGGAGATAATGCTGATTAACGTGTTCCTCCTTTTTCTGCTTCTCCACCGAAGCTTACGAAGGTTTGCCTGTTAACTCTCACTCTTTGAAAGCCTGGCGTACATGGGGGCTGTATGACATAATTATCAAAAAGCAACTTTAAAACGTTTTCTTACTCTTCAACCTCAATGGTATTTGTAGAGAACTTTATAGCCCAGGGAAGAGGCGAGGTGATAGATCTGTGACAACAAAGCATTTAAATGACAGCGTTCTCACAAGCAATAACCGTTTTATTTTCCTTACTAAGGATGATAAAATGTTTTACCACAAGTATTCAAAGGAGCCTGAAGAAAAAGGAGGCAAAAATATTTCTCCTCCCTCTCTCAAGACGACAAAAAGCGTCTCTGATTTTAGGGGATTGGTGGGGCTTGATTATTGTTTGCCCACCGTCCCACCTCCAAAACTGAAAGCACTAGAACACCCGTTTATTCCCCTCCACGTGCTGTGACCTCTCCTTGCCTTCTTCCAGTCACGGCTGAGGCTCTCGGAAACCCTCAGGGCAAGCAGAGGCCAAGCAGACCTTTAGCGAGGTTTAAGGAGAAGCAGGTTTGGTGGCAGGGGCCTTCGGCGCTAAACTCCGCTGGCTCCAAGTATATCGTTAGGATGAGTCACGTTGAGGAAGAAGTAGGGTTTCTGGTGACTCACATGGTGGCTAATTTGGAGCTTAAGCTCTGTGTTCAATCCTGAGCCTGCAATCCCTTAAATAATCTTTTAATACGAAGTTTGGTTCACATACAAGGCCAGCAGAGCTCCCTTTCTAAAATTAACTGGAAATAGACTGTGAAAAGCCACTCATGTTAATCACTGAACAGCAAAAAGAGGATATACTTCTTGGAGTGGGGTTTTTGTTTCCCATTTTGTCTTTCTAAGGCCTATCAGGAGGCCTGCTCACCAAAGCCGGCACGATTCCACGCAAGCAAAGGCGTTGTGGAACTCTGTGTGAGCACGCAGCATCCCCGCATCGGCGGAGGTAACGAATGCCCCAACCGAGGCTCGGTTGGGAAACAGCCCTTTAGGCATCATGTCCCACCCCCAGCTCCGTCCCTCCTCACAACACAGCCTCGTAGCTTCAAAACTGTGTGGAACATGACAGTGTGATTACGGACCGCCTGCAGGCAGGCAGCAAGAGGCCTCTCTACAGAAGAGGGAACAAGTCATTAAAAAAAGAGAGATGGGCTGGTTTCTGATTTTCCATCTTCTCAGATGGCAGGGTGAGAAACGGGAACAGAGAGCAGACTGCGCGACAGGCCAATTAAAGTCATTGTTCTAGCCGGGGTGGCACTGGCGCTGAGCCCGGATTTCACGCTGCTGGCATCTCCCTCGCGTCCCACGGCACCCGTCCCCCCAAGGAAAAGCATCTCCCAGCTGCCCGCTGAGCCAGCTCGGGGCTCCGGCTGGCACACGCGGTCTTCTTCAAGTCTGGCATTTGCTTCGGCGCCCTGCTGGCCTGCAGATCAGCCTCCACCAGCACCAGGGAAAGATTTCGGTGCAAAGGAACTGGCTCTAAGGGTGTTTGCCCCAGCTGATCCCAAAACCATCCCCAGCGCGCTCGCAGAGCCGGGAAGATTTTGGAGCTTTCTGGTTTGGGCCGTAAGAGTTGCTCATCCACAGGGGCTGTTCAACCACAGCAGATTAAAAGTTTGAGCTTTGCAATAGATCGTTACTGTCCTCTTTTAGTGAAATCGGCATGATCTTGTGATTTCAACCCATACATTTTTTGATATTACTAGTAAATGGTCTCATTCTTTGTACGAGAGAGTTATTCCAATTCTTTCAGTTCTGAATTGCTACCAATCGCTCGGCTTAATTCCATCAATAACAACCTAATAAACAAACTGTAATCTTACAATAATGAATACGATTGGCAGCTTAGCCTAGAGTAGCCTTTAATTAAAGCAATTTAGCCTTCGTACTGGTCACAGCCGAATGGCAGCCCGCACCACTGAGGTTTTACGCTCGAGATTCCTGTAGCTCAAGCCTCCAGAGCAAGCCATGGAAGGGGAAAGAAATGGTATTTGTGGACTGAAGTGGGAAACTACTCCCAAAGGTCTGTACATGCCGCCTTGCTCCAGATTAAAGAGCAAGCCAGAGAACATTAAAGAGTACAGCCAGCTTTTGAGGCTGCCCTGTGGAAGATAACTGCGCTGGCAGTTTTGTTTTCACCCACCAGTGCTGGACCCTTGGCTGCCCGTGTTTCCCCTCTCTGTGCTGCCCAATATTCCCCTGCAGCTGAGAGGCTTTTTCTTCTCTAATCATCGGCTGACAGTAAGGAGCTTGGTAATGTAGGACCTGCCAAAGGTTCCTGAAAGATTTCTTTAGCCCTCAGCAGCAAAAAGGGTCCCCACTTTTTTTTTTTTTTTTAAATATGCAGTTTGACTTGAACGAATAACTTTTTAAAAGTGAGATTTGGGCTCAGAAAACAATGTAGTTCTCCATCACAGACACCAGTATGGATTAAAGAAGCAGTACAAGGGAACAAAGTGTCTCTGTCCCTGAATATTTCCCTGTGTTTCACCTGTTCCTCGAAAGAGAGAGTGTTTTCAAACAGGTCTGGCATCAAAAAGGCTCGAGAATTAAATATTTCCCTTTTTTGCTGCCCTTTCTAAAGAGTTCTCCGCGTAACAGGCAATGTCACAGTTTACCGTTATTCCCTTTTAAGGTCAAAGATTTTTTGCTCCGCTCATCTTGAAAGCCATTATCTTTTTATACCACTTACTTTAAAGATCTTGAATGTTACACTGAGGAAGAGGAGAGTGCAGATTGCCATGGTGGTCTGGGCAGCCTTCAGCAGCCTAAACAAGTGACTGCTCTAGGACAACCCGAATGGTGCCAGCACAAATGCTGGGAGAAGACAGATGCTGCCATTTTATTAATATCGTCTATAAATGAGGCTTGTCATTTAATCCAGGAAGAAAAACAAGGACTGGTACAATATGAAAAATGAGAAGACATGGAGTGTTTTTGGGAAAGCAATTTACAGTGAAAGTAGAGCTGTTGTAAAGTCTCAAGCTCAGTAAAAGCGGCAGTTAGACGTAAGATGATGCAGAAAAAGACCTTCATGTTTTCAAAGACACCCATCCCAAAATTTTCTTGAATGATGGCATATTTACCCAACGTTAAGTGACCAGCCTGTAAAATATTTAGTCAATTAACTTCTCTGAAATACTTCCCAGCCAAAGAAAAGCAATGCTGAGCTGTAATAACAACTATCCCATTTTCCAAGTGACAAATTGAATTAAAGACTCCATGAAATGTAAATGTCTACAGTAAGATAAAAACAGGAATGGTAACATCCAGCTACTCCTACCACCAAAGTGCTAATTTTTCCAAATCAATATTCCCATGGCAGCTTTGTTACCACCAACAATGAATACAAGGCAATGGCACACCAAGTGCATAAGATATAAGAAAGAATATGTAAATGTTGGCAATTTTTTTAATTCACAGAAGGCTAGAAAACTATAGCTGCTTCCCTACAGCAAAGAAAATGTGTGCTGTGTAACAGGAACCCCTTTGCGTCTGTTGGAGTAGACATACCCCGGAAAAGGTTACCCAGAGGTTATGGAATAATCACTTCTATTAGATTTCTAAATTCGAGAAGATAGCCATCTATCTGGGACTGTCTGGGAACAGGGCAATCTCACACGACACCAGCGTACAGGCTAGACAATGCATCTCCTCCAATTTTAGGATGCTAAATTACTTGGACCTCTTGCCCTCTTGTTATTCCCACTGACATGGTCCTGCCTGTGCCTACAGACCTTAAAAATGGAAAAATAATAGAAGGAGTAACTCGCTGTATTACTCAATTATCTTTACGTGCATGATTTCTTGATCTATAAAGCTTGCAGGAACACTTTAGAAAATAATAACTAAATTAAATTATTAATAGGCATTTTAAGAATTTATCTTTCCCTCCAAGATTTCCGTTCCTCCCTGTTTTCTGGTCTAAGACACTGCTAAGCAGCTAGCGACTTTCTTTTGTGTTCGTAAAAGTCTTTTGATCTTCTGCTCGATAATCAAATTAAATTTCTCTTTCCCACATTACTACAAGTCCATTTCCCGAGCGACTCAAACAGAATTACCTCATGCTGTAAACCCGGTACTCTTCAGCAACAAAATCGTTAAGTCAATTCATGGTGTGGGGATAGATGCATGTATCTACTTTATAATTTTAATACTTTAGGAAATGTATACATGGGGAAAAAAATCATAAAAATTGAAGTATTTGTTCCTTGTCTTTGGGTATCTGCTTATATCGCTACATACAACAGGTAATTTTTTTCTCTATTCTCAGCCTTCCTTCCCAGAGCTGAGGCTGTTAGTCATGATCTGCAGGGCTAACAATCACAGAATCATGGAATGGTTAGGGTTGGAAGGGACCTTAAAGCCCATCCAGTTCCAACCCCCCTGCCATGGGCAGGGACACCTTCCACTAGACCAGGTTGCTCCAAGCCTCATCCAGCCTGGCCTTGGACACTTCCAGGGATGGGGCATCCACAGCTTCTCTGGGCAACCTGTCCCAGCGCCTCCCCACCCTCTCCGGGAAGAACTTCTTCCTGATATCCAATCTAAACCTCCCCATTTTCAATTTAAACCCATTAATGTAAATAAAAGAGTTTACCCCCTTAATGTAAATAAAAGAGTTTTACGATTAATAATATTTAATTCCCCACCACCCCCACCACTATTACCAACTTTGGTTCTAGGTGGCAGTACAGAGTTTGGAATAAAAGATTATCCCCCTGTACACCTCCAGGTCACTACTTGACCCTCAGATGATGACACAGACAGGCTGGACCCTGTAACACCCCCAAGCAGGGGCACCCTTGTTCCCACACACCCTAAACATCCTCAGGATCTTCCTGCTGTGCAAAACTCTCTTTCCATTGCTGTTTGTTGTGGTGCCACAGTAGGCGTTCCCAAGCAATCCCGAGCGACTTCTCCAGGGAGCAGCTGAAGGAGAGGAGCTTACTCAGCGTTATCGCAATAAAACCTAAACCGAGTACGAAGCGCGCAGACACAGAAGATCCCCAAGCACAACACAGCGACAGAAGCAGCTTGAAGAGCAGGGCACCTTTTTCAGTATCTGTCCCTTCTGAAGAGGACAGGGCTTCTTTTCCCAAAAGGCTTTAGGATCCCCGGAGCTGCAGTGGTGGTACGGAGAACATAACAATTTTACTCAAGCATCTCCCTGTCTTTCACTTCAGAAAGAAGGTTGAAGGCTCAGGACAAACTTGCTGTGACTAAAGCAGTTTTATAACCGGTCAGACTGCCAGCTGTTGATTTGCCAGGCATCTTTGGAACAGTATTTAGGACTCAGCAGTTTCCTTCTCCGTCAGGTAGAAGGGGGAAAAAAAAAAAAATCTAGCATCAACTGATTCTGATGCAAATTCAATTGTGCTTGTCATAACAGGCATTGTCCTTCTCGCTTCATTTTCTGGGTATCCCTTTCCTTTTCTCCCGGACGGAAAGAAATTATATTGGAGTTCTTTTCTCACAGCTTACTCAGTGTTTCGAATCCCGACATAAAGAGGGAGTATCATTATACACCATTGTTAGGGGGACAATGGGAGTAGTGCCAACAGCGGGTAGCGTACCGGTGATGGCTTTGTATTACTGCGCCGGTCAGAGCACGCACACTATACAATTATGGCCAAGAAAGGCAGTAATCCCTTACAGTGAGACATTCCATTCAATCCCTTCATGGAACTTGACACTCCTGATGAAAACCCAGCCAAATTCTTTTTATGCTAAAAACATCCAAAATACTTATTATCCACTCGCAAGGTTATTTATTCCCCACGCCCCAAAACATTGTGGCCTTTATTTGTTCACCTTTCCCATCCCCTGCAGTGTTAAACGCCATCGCATGTGCACAGCAGAAAGCTCTAAGTTTGTAGTATCCAGCATCTCTCAGAATTCTATTTTTGTTGCAGATGTCAAGAAAAGTTTCATATTTATATATAAACACCAGACTGAAGAACTTCTCCATTGAAAAACTAAGTATTTTTGATTTTAAAATATGATACAAGCAGATTATTTATGATCCAGCTCCTCCCAAAGCTGGAAACACTCCCTCACACTCCCTAGGTTACTCCTTACTTTGCCTGACCGAAATGCCAGCCCTGAACACTTTGCAACTCCTCTAGCTGTTCCTGCAGCTACAGGCAGGGCGGAGCATTGAGCCCATGTCGTGGTTTAACTCCGGCTAGCAAAACACCACAAAGCCGCTCTCACAAATCCCCCTCCCCTCCTCCAGTGGAGGGGGAGAGTCGGAGGAAAAAGAAATAACGAAGCTCGTAAAATTGAGATAAGAACTATTTACTAATTAAATCTAAATTAATACATACAAGTACTACTACTAGTAAATAATTAAAACAATAGAAAATAAAACATAGGATACAATTTCAGTTGGGGCCTACAAGGAAGCTGGG
>NW_010264601.1:0-1708 GCF_000690775.1 Eurypyga helias
GCCAACTGCAGCCCACTGTGCTGCAGCCCCCTCTCAGCACCCGCACGGAGCAGGGTCTGTGCAGGGGAACGCAGAGGTGACAGACGCCTGAGTCTGCTGGGAGAGTCGGAGTGAAAACCAACATCTGGTTTACCTGCAGATCCTTGTTGTAGGTGCTTGGCAGTCCTTTGAGCACCATGAGAAGAGCCGCCAGCTGCAGAGAGAACAGGCGAGGCAGTTAGTTCTAGGAAGAGGGGACATTGCCCTGGCAGAGGCTCAGAGCCCGCACGCAGCATGCTGCTTTACACAGGGCAAGGAGGAGGAATCTTTAGCCTCAGCATGAGCACTCTCCCAATCCCACTTTTTTCTTGAGCAGGCTCACCCGTCCGAACACACGACCAGCTTTGCTGCGGATCAGTTCCAGACTGTCAGGATTCTTCTTCTGAGGCATCAGGCTGCTGCCAGTGCTGGAAACAAGGTGTTTGGAATGAAACGGTGAGTAAGACCCCAGCCCACATGGACAGGGGCTAAGACAGGTCATGCAGCATCCTGGCCAGGCCCTCCAAAGACAACGGGAGTTGCCCCTTCCCTGGATCCCTGTTTAGGTTGCAGGAAAGCAGTGAACTGAGTTTCTCATGTTTCCACATCATGGTCATTACTTAGGAACGTTCACCCTTAGGCTGCCTTTCTGCCAATATTTCAGTGCTGTGTGCAGCAGGGAGACCCCAACCACTCTCCCACTCTCCCAGGTGAGGACAGCTGAGGAGGAGAGACAGAGGGAAGGGTGCTCTGCCCAGAGACCTACCTGTAAGCATCAGAGAGGGTTAGGAAGCCAAACTCGCTGGTACTGTAGATGATGAGATCTTCAGCCATCTTGCTAAGGTGGATCATCAGCAGGGTGGCAACAGAGAGGAATTCCACTGCAGAGAGGGCAGGAAATGCAGAATGAAAAAGGTGCTTGTTGCTTGACAGCCAGGGAGCCCTGACTGGAGTTGGAACATGAGCAAAGAGATTTGCTGTACAGTTACTTCCCAGTGAGGGTTTGAGGCCCTTATGAAAGGAAGTTAGCTGAGAAGGGCTCAGAAGCCTGCCTCTGAAATAGCGGTGGGAAGAGGCGGTGGAGTTGTGCTTACCCACAAAGTCTCTCTCGCTAACGGCATCCATGCTGTTCAAGCTGATGGAAGCAAAGTCCAGCTCTGCAAGGAAGGGGAAGGACAGAGGAGGTCAGCCTGGCACGCCTGGAACTTGAATGCAGCAGGATGCCTGGCATGCAGGTGACAGCCCTCGAGTAGTCCCAAAACCACAAGCGTGCTGAGCCTCTCCGTCACGAGGAGACACTTACCACTACGCAGCAGCTCCCTGTCAATGTCCAGGGGATTTCCAGCCAGAGCACCACTGCCAGAGCAGAGAGAAACAGAAATCCTGCATGAGATGCTGCACACCCCCACCAAACCCGGGCTCGAGCAGGCAGTCTGACAGATCACCGAGCATTTCCCTCCCCCAGGTCATTCTGGTCACACGGTGGGGCCTGAGGCTGAGCCAGCTCTGAACCCTGGAGTGAACCAGGAGTTCTCCTCCAAGGAGGAAGGTTTGCTGGAGGAAAGCCTTGCAGTTCTTGATTTGAAGAAGCGTGGAATGCGCTGTCCCTGTGGTGCGCATTTACCCCTTGGCGAGAGCAGCCAGGCTTGTGCCCTCGTGGGGCGTGGGGGTGACAGAGCAAGCAGACTTT
>NW_010264602.1:0-18366 GCF_000690775.1 Eurypyga helias
GGCGTGCGAGGGCAGCTCGCGGGGGGTGCCGTGGCCGAGGGCTGACGGGTCGGCCCGAGCCAGCCGGAATGCAGCGCGTTGTGTCACAGTGCCTCGCTGTGTCGCTTGCTGCGGTTTCGGATTGCTGATCCTTCTCCAGCCGAGCACACGCAGCTGTTGGAGGGCAGTCCCGCTCTGCGCGCCGCAGGCCTTGGCTCACTGAGCCGCTCGCAGGCCTCTGGTTTAGGCACAAAAGATGCGATTTCAAGAGGAAGAGAACGTGGTTTATACAAACCTTAGTACCATCTAGCCACCGTTACGGTCAGCAGACGTTGGATACCTGCTTTATCCGAGTTACTTACCAACACTTTCCTGTCTTCCAGGGCAGTTTGGTGTTTGTGGTTGGAAAAATGGATGGATTGCTGACGGTCAGCGGACGCAGACATAACGCCGACGACATCGTAGCGACCGGATTGGCAGTAGAGGCAATAAAAACAGTTTACAGAGGAAGGTTAGCAAAGTAAACCTTGCCCCTCCCCGTAAGCTTAACGTAAGGAAACCGGATCTTTACTGTGGTCTTTGACTTCTCTCCAGCAGCTGGTGTGTTTGAGGAGCTCAGATAAAGTAAATATGGTTTTGCTTTAGGCAGTAATTGCCCTGATCCTGCCCGACACAGGCCTGTTTTCCCCGTTCTTCTGCCTGGCTTTTCCCCAGGCCTATGTACTTCAGGGGAGGGAGTAGGGTGAGGAGAACTCCTTTCTCTGCCCGTGTAGAATTCCCTCTTCGGTCTCCGTAGCGCTTAGCTGCGCGCTGACGCTCTGAGGGAAGGAGGGCTTTCGTTCATGTCCGAAGATGCTGTTTTACCAGAACTGCGGGTATAGTTCTCTAGATGCTCAGGCAGGGTTGGAGCTCGTGGCTCTAAGACTGACCAGGCGGTTTTACCCGCCCCGTGTCGTGTAGCTACTTCCAAAGCTTTTAGGGTGCTGGGGATTGGCCACAGGTTGGAACGGAAGTGTTGAGAGGATGGGACTGTGCTACGTAGAAATTTCATCCGGAGGTGGAATTAACCCCTTAGACTCCACCAAGTAGCTCCTTTTTGCCTCAGTTTTAGTTGTCTGATGGTTTTTCTCCATCTGTGCCCCCCATGGGCTTTGGTTTCTTTACGAGTTCTGTTTCAGTCTGTTTCCTTGGCTTCCCATTCCCAAGAAGTTCAACGGGAATTCGTGCCAATGTGGCTCTCCCCTTTTCCTTAGGATTGCTGTGTTCTCAGTGTCCGTCTTCTACGACGAGAGGATCGTGGTGGTTGCCGAGCAGAGGCCAGATGCGTCTGAAGAGGACAGCTTCCAGTGGATGAGCCGAGTGCTGCAGGTAAGTCCGTGTCCGCAGGGGAACGAGGTGAGCCTGTGCAGTTTTGCTGCGTGTGGGCAAATCGGAGCCATCGGCTTGTCCCAGATGGAAAGAGCACAGGCTCACGAGCCCTCTTGGCACAAGGTATTCTCCCCGGCTCACAAGCTGGGTACATCTGCTGCGCACAAGCTGTTCTGTTACATCCTGAGGGTCCTGGGAAAAGCGGCTGCAGCACCGAATAGCGTAGGCTCTGACCGAGTGGGCAGCGTTACGCCAGCAAGACGAGTGTGTAGAGAACGCCCCGGCACCGCAGAGCAGATCCAGCGCTCCAGCTTAGGAGTTCTGCTGGTCCTGGATCATGCTGGTGCTCGAAGTTACCCTTTAAGGACACCCTTCTCCTGGGGGATGCCTTCTCAGCCGAGAAGGGTTAAAGCAGCTGATGAGCGTCGTTGTAAGGAAGGAGTTCGAGTAGCAGGTGCTTCCCGTGAGACCTGCCTGCATTGCATGGAGGGCGTTCCTGGGAACGGTGTCTCGGGTTAGCGAGTATGCAAACTGGGGAGAAGAACTAGAGAAGTGCCTGGTGGTCTGAATAATGCATTAGATGCCTGAAAGCTGAGGCGGACAAAAAGGAACAGAGTGTGATGGTTCTGAGGAGACAGATGGATAACATCCCAAGATCAAAATCATATGATTCATCAAGCAACTGTGTATATTTTGGGATTTTGGTCATGAAAGATTTAAAAATGGATGTCTTGTATGTGAAATGGACTATAAAGGCAGGGATGCTAACAAGCACTTAACTCCTACGTAGGGCTGGGTGAGATTACAGAGATGCGATGGAACGATAGTGACTGACTTGCTCCTTTAGTACCTTGTAACTGCAGGGATTTGTCAGCCTGTGTCCAGCAGTGCCTGCAATTCCAGTGACCACCTTTCCTTTCTCCAGGCGATCGACAGCATTCACCAAGTGGGTGTATATTGCCTCGCCCTGGTGCCAGCCAACACGTTGCCAAAAACCCCGTTGGGAGGGATCCATATCTCTCAAACTAAACAGCACTTTCTGGAGGGCTCTCTGCATCCCTGCAACATCCTCATGTGCCCACACACGTGTGTGACGAACTTGCCAAAACCCAGGCAAAAACAACCAGGTAACAGGAGCCCCTTTTGTTTTGAGTTCACGATCTCAGACCTGGGAAGCTCTGCGCTGACTGACACCGAGTGTCCGACTTGCTGGGGACCAGAACTTGCCCTGTGGCCTGTGGCTGGGGTGTGCTTGAGGCCTCCCTTTGCATGGGTCAGTCAGGAATTTTGATTCCTGCTTTTGAACTCCCTGGGATTCTCTCTCCTGATGAACAGGAGACTAGCAGTGCCTTCTGAACCCTGTCAGTGGGGTTTCATTACCTCTCGTTTTAACATCCATGTCCAGGAGCAGTGGGTCCTCCAGGGAATCGTACCCTTGCTCTCGGGCAGGTTGCCGTTCCAGGCCAGCTCCTTCCCACTGGCATGAAAAGTCCGTATTTCATGCGGCTGTTCTCTGTTTACAGGCGTTGGCCCTGCCTCTGTGATGGTGGGGAACCTGGTTGCTGGGAAGCGTATTGCTCAAGCCTCTGGCAGAGATCTTGGTCAAATAGAAGACAATGATTTAGTTAAAAAGGTAAATCAGTGTTTCTTACAGCTGGAGAGGGGGGAGGAATTTACCCTGCAGCTGGATGCAGAGCAGCAGCGTGAAGCGCTGAGTGCTGCCTCTGAAGCAGAAGGGCCAGTATTTAATTACTGCCTCTGTGTTCCAGCACCAGTTCCTGACAGAGGTATTGCAGTGGAGGGCTCAAGCGACTCCTGACCACCCGCAAAAAGGTAAATCAGTGTTTCTTACAGCTGGAGAGGGGGGAGGAATTTACCCTGCAGCTGGATGCAGAGCAGCAGCGTGAAGCGCTGAGTGCTGCCTCTGAAGCAGAAGGGCCAGTATTTAATTACTGCCTCTGTGTTCCAGCACCAGTTCCTGACAGAGGTATTGCAGTGGAGGGCTCAAGCGACTCCTGACCACCCGCCCCGCACCCAGTGCGGGGTTGTTGGTGTTTCAGAGTCCGCAGCGTGTTCCTCGGTGCAAGCCTGAGACTGGGTTTCAAACCTTTTGCCCGCTCCAGTGCCCTCTGTTTGGTCCCTGTATCGGATTTTGCCCGTGGGTTTGGCACTTCCGAACCTGTTTCACCTGAGTTCCAGTGGTGGTTCGATGCTTCGCTTTAAAACTGGGCGTGTTTGTAGCTCCCGCTGGTTCCTGTGTCGTTTGATGGCATGCCCCTGTTGAGTGTGCTCTGGCAAGGTTCTGGTGCAAGAAGAGCTCAGCTGACTCCCCGACGGTGGAATTTTCTAGCGCAGATCTATCCCCATCTCTAGCGTTTCGGTGTTGCGGCGGATGAGGGGCTCGTTGAGTGCCACCAGCCTGTGGGAGTAGAGAACTCGCAGCTCTAGACTGAGGCTAGCAAGCAAATTTGGGGTGTTTTGGGTGGTTTTCTTTTCCAGCAGCTGTTTTACTGGCACATGTGTGGTGCCAGGCCTGGTTTAGAGTGTTTTTGTCTCCTTTCAAGGGAACCACTGTGTGCACAGCCACCTGCCTTCAGTTGCACAAAAAAGCGGAGAGAATTGCATCAGTCCTGTGTGACAAAGGACATCTCAATGCGGGGGACAACGTGGTGCTGCTCTATCCTCCCGGTAAGCAAGTTTCAGTAGCGACTGCATCCCGCTGTGGAAACGCAGCGTGGTCTGTCTGGAACCTCATCCGGATCTGGAAGCATAGGAGAGGTCTTTCAAAGAGCAGTGCCCTTGGGACCGCGTGACACACTGGTACGGATTCGGTTCCGGAGGGGGCTGTCCTGATGTCTTGCGGTACCGGGGCTGGGACTTCGATTCTCTAGGGTTTTGGATAAGGCAGTCTGTGTTCTCACTCCTGGCTAGATCTTGCTGTGTCATGGTGTCTAGAATTAAAACTTCAAAGAGTTGGGTGGTTATCAAAGATCTCTGGTGTGATAGGCTCACTATTAGACACTCGTGACCGCACTGCGTGTGCTGGAGAGCTGTGCCCGTCACCCTGCAGCGACTCCTCAGCCCCTGGTCTGTGCAGATCTCGTTTGTCTGAAGTGGCCTTGCCAGTTGGCAGCTTTGCATCCAGGGAAAGCGTGTCGCTTGCTGAGAGAAATGGCAGCGTGGCTTCCTCTGAGACTGCTGGGTGTCTGTGCCCAGCAGCAGGCTGGGAAGAGAGGGAAGTGCCGGCTGCCTGCTCCTGCCGTGGCCGGTAGCGCACAGCGTTGTCACTTGGCGTGCGTATGCCGCTCACTGCTAGCGAGAGGCGCTCTGGTGCGTGTGCATCTTGCCCTGCCAGACAACTCCGCGTTGTCCTGACTGACTTCAGAGTCATTTGACACTTGGGACCTTCTTTTCCTGGACGGATATGGTTTTCTGTGCAGTCAGTCTTCTCCTTTCCCAGTCCCTTTTCCCAAGCTTTCTCGTGCTGCCCGCGGTGTTCGGCTGATGTTGCACATCTGTGCTGTGGAAATGACCAGTGCCTGTACTAATGGACGTTGTAACGGATGCTCGGAGAAGTACTCGGGGGAGAGGCTGGTGTCAACAGGGTGTCCGTCTGCCATGCCAGCGCCCCACGCTACAGCCTGTCGTGTCCTTGCAGGCATTGAGCTCATCACTGCGTTCTATGGCTGTCTGTACGCTGGCTGCATCCCTGTGACCGTGAGACCACCTCATGCTCAGAGCCTCACTGCTACTCTGCCCACCGTGCGAATGATCGTGGAAGTGAGTATCGGGGCTGGAGCTGAGAGCGTGGCCGGGGCGCTCTTGCTTCGGCCTCGAGAGGGTGACACAGCTGTCCGAACCGCGCGCTCTTTCCGTGACAGCAGTGACTGAAGCACATCTCGTAACTGAAGGACAGTCTTTTAGTTCATGAGATGCAAGAGAGAACCACCTCTCCTTCTGTGGCAAGACAGGTCGCGATGAAACGGGTGGTTTCTGAGAGGTACTCCTGTGACGTTAGCGCTCAGAACTTCACGTCGCCCTCCTTACTGCGGGGCAAGCGCAGAGCCTGCTGTTTCTTTTCAAACCTGGTCACCAGGAACGGCTGCCTCCCCGTTACAGCCACGGGGGTAGAGCTAGACGTGGCCTGGGCCACCCGCGCTAAGGGTGGGGTTTTGCATTTCAGTCTGTGTTCGGGGGTTCAGGGAAGGAAGAGTGGTGAGCAGCGTTGAAAGGCAAAGAAATCACTGCAGGTTTGTTAGGAGAAGCAGGCTACAGATGGGAAAATACACTCTGAACGTCTTGCGATGACGATGCCGCTGGGACGTGGACCTGCCTGTCTTTTTTAGTAAGCGTGTATCTTTCCAGGTCAGCAAAGCTGCCTGTATTCTCACAACCCAGACCTTAATGCGGCTCCTGAAGTCCAGGGAGGCAGCTGCCGCTGTAGATGTGAAGACCTGGCCAACCATCATTGATACAGGTGCGATCCGCAGGCTGAAAGGCGTTTTGCTGGTCTCCGTAGGGGTTACCGCTGCGGGACTGTCCCCCATTTCCTGCCGACTGGACGGCTTTTGAGAGTTTGTTTGGGTATTTAGCAAAACAACCCAAGATCGGAGTGAGGTCAGGACAAGGCCTGACCCTCCTTTACTGACACCTCTTCTGCACGTGTTGAGCTGTGCGTGCAGGCAGTTCTGCTGAAAAGCCAAGTTGCAGGCAGCTGTTCATTTCCCTGGGAGCGAGTCCATCTTCTCCCTTGTCCTGGGAGTAAATGTTCTGCATGGGAACTCTGTAGGGGTTTTGGGATATCACTAGTCTGTCTCTTGCAGAAAGAGAAATAATGGAAAGCTTTGCCATCCGTCTCGGGCTTTCTGGAAGTTCTGTTCTCCTTTCAAATACCAGCCCAGCAATCAAACATCGACCGCGTTTCTTCCTTTCTCACGCAGATGACTTGCCCCGGAAGCGGCTCTCCCAGATCTATAAGCCACCTACGCCTGAAATGTTAGCATATCTGGATTTTAGCGTTTCCACCACAGGCATGCTCACAGGAGTAAAGGTACAGTAAAGTGGTTCTGGAAGATGGGAGTTTCGGTGTTTTGTCTTTGGCTGATGCTCTGAACCCCCTCTCCCCTCAGAGCTGGCTCTTGCAGCTGAAAGAATTCCGTGCCTTCCTTCCCATAAAGCTGGGGATCCACTGCAGACAGCGCAGCGTGGCTGTGTGCTGATGTAGGAAGAGAGCTCGTTAGGGTTAGGGTTAGCAGCAGTGGGATCAGGAATTCTGCTGCTGCCTCCCACTGGAGAGCTGCCCCTTCGGAGAGCCGTGAGCGATGCGAGTAACGTAGCTGCGAGCTGCTGCTTCCCCCCAAGGGCAGAACAGAGATGCAGTTGTCAGAGAAGAGGGCAAGACACTGAACCATGAAAGCCACCAACTGCCGTGAACGATGCGCTGGAGCCTGAGGAGCCTCAAGCTTTTCGGCAGTATCTCGGTGTCGGTGTGCCTGGTTTACTGTGGCTCAGGGGGTTCTGCAAGGCTCTGCCTCCGCTATGGGGGATAAAGGAAGAAGCAGCATAGTTTATGGAGCGGTGTTACCGAGGCAAACCATCTTTATTCTTACCTCCTTGTCTTGCTGGAGCCCTTTTCCTTGAACTTCAGCACGGTTCCTCTGTCTGTCCCCTCTGTTGCAGATGTCCCACGCAGCAGTGAGTGGCCTGTGCAGGGCAATCAAGCTGCAGTGTGAGCTCTACTCCTCTCGGCAGATTGCAATTTGTCTCGACCCCTATTGTGGACTCGGGTTTGTGCTCTGGTGCCTCTGCAGGTGAGACTTCCCAGGGGAAAGGTCAGTTCTTGGCCGGCCCAAAAGGTGAAATGGCCACGAGTCCACGTCTCCACCTGGTGCAGTTACAGCCAAATTACGTTGACGTGACCAAAAAGGCCGATGTACAGCCGGGGGAGAACTTGTCTTTGCACCGACAAGAATACGTTCCCTTTTCCTGCAGATCAGCACGATGTTATCCCTCTTGCTCCCGCGTATTTGTGCTGCCAAACATTGCTGGCTCCAGAATGTCTCTCTTGCCTTTCCCCCTCGATTATACGTTGCCGCGAGGGAGTTTGCGGTCTGCAAACTGCTGAGCCAGTTCTGTTCCTTCGCTCCCGCAGCGTGTGTGCACCTTGGTGTGTGTAAAATCGTTACTCTTGTACAGGGAGCTGTGTTTTTGAAACGAGGTGGGCATTTACCACTGCAAACGCTGTCATCCCGAGCTGTTACCGGCTTGCCGGCAATGCAGCGTCCCACAGCCTGCTCCCGGTCTAGCAGCAGTGTAACCTGAAATCACAGTAAATACTCGTTTAAAGGTAACTACGTGCCACGCAGTGTTCTCTTCCTTCTTTGCAGTGTGTATTCTGGACACCAGTCAATTTTAATTCCTCCTATGGAGCTGGAATCCAACCTTTTTCTCTGGTTATCTACTGTCAGCCAGTATAAAATAAGGGACACTTTCTGTTCCTATTCAGTCATGGAACTGTGCACAAAGGGACTTGGAAACCAAGTTGAAATGCTGAAGGTAAGGAATGTTCTCTGCATGTTCCGTTACTTGAGGGGAGGGATCTGTGGTGGTGGAGCAGCGTTGGGCAACTGTTCAACACAACAGTGTTCCTGTAGCACGAGTCTCCAGTCCATGGCTTGCGCAGAAAGCAGCAGCGAAGAGAAAGTGTTTGCAGCCCCGGGAAGCGGAAGGGGTTGAAAAGGAGTAGGGGAGGTGTGTCGCGGCGTAGGCAGCAGGTTGCCAGCGAGTGTTGGAGGCTGCTGGGCAAACCCTGAGGGGAGGATGCCAGCAGCAGAGAGCGGTGCAGAACTGCTTACGTAACGCTGCGCAGCGGAGGCTCAGACCGGCACACGATGGAAGCACACGTGTCGGCAGTTTGCTGGAGAGAGGTGTTTTCTCCTTGGAGATGAGTTCTCATCTCCAAGGATCAGCTCCGGGGCCCTCAACATCAGAGGGATATAGACCAGTTGGAGCAAGTCCAGAGGAGGTCACGGAGATGCTCCGAGGGCTGGAGCCCCTCTGCCGTGGGCTCAGGCTGGGAGAGTTGGGGGTTCAGCCTGGAGAAGGGAAGCTCCGGGGAGACCCCAGAACCCCTTCCAGTGCCTGGGGGGGCTGCAAGGAAGCTGGGAGGGCTTTTCCTAAGGGCAGGGAGTGACAGGACAAGGGGTGGCGGGTTTAAATGGAAAGTGGGGAGGTTTAGATTAGCTATCAGGAAGGAATTCTTCCCGCAGAGGGTGGAAACACTGGGACAGGTTGCCTAGAGAAGCTGTGGATGCCCCATCCCTGGGAGTGTCCAAGGCCAGTCTGGATGAGGCTTGGAGCAACCTGGGCTATGGAAGGTGTCCCTGCCCATGGCAGGGGGGTTGGAACTGGGTGATCTTTAAGGTCCCTTCCAACCCAAACCATTCCATGATTCTATGATTCTGTGAAAGGAGGGAGAAAAAACACACTCGAGGTGGCTTTTTGCATGGGGTGTACTGAACCAGTGTGCTCCATCGATGAGCTGAAGCCTCACTCTTGTGTTGGTGGCGTAGGGTTCTGAAGGTGTCTGCTTTGGGGGGTGTCACCAGCATCACGCACAGCTTCGAACCACTGGCTGGTGCTGTTCCCTGCATTCAGGATCAGAAATAACAATGGATTCCGGTCCCAAGATTTGGTGAAGACCCTGTGTAATACCAGTAAATGGCTTTACTCTCACTTGCTCTGGTTTCTGTCTGTGTAAATAGTGAGTAAGCTGTAGTCTTAGCGGGAAAGCACCGCAGAAGCACGTGATGCCACGCTGCGTAGCAGAGGAAGCAGCGCTCCTAGCACATGCTTAGTTCTAGCCCTGTTTCTGGGCTCTGGTCAGACACGTTTTAGAATTACAGCCAGAAGCTGAAAAGAGGAAATAACATGAAGACAAGAACAGGGTTTGTCCTGCATTTCCCAAGGCGTTTCCAGGGATAAAAAGCAAATGTCACTTCTTGTGGGGTGCCTCAGCGCAGCCTGGCAGGGGCAATGAACACGTACACTCCTTTGCACTCGGTTGTGTCTTCCCAGGCACGAGGAATTAATCTCTCCTGTGTCCGGACTTGCGTGGTAGTAGCAGAGGAACGGCCGCGAGTTTCTCTCACTCACTCCTTCTCCAAACTCTTCAAAGACATCGGCCTGTCCTCTCGTGCTGTAAGCACCACCTTCGGGTCGAGAGTCAACGTCGCCATCTGTTTACAGGTAACGCAGGCGCGTTCCGGGGCGTCAGAATTCCCGGTTCGGTTGTATTCTGACTGGGCAGGTGATCTGCGCCGGCGTCTGTGGTGGTAGCGAAGCCCGACATCTGCTTCGTAGAGAACAGCTGGCACGAGACTGAAGCAGCTTCTCTTGGTTTCAGCTGCCAGATTATATCACAGATGCTCCAGACAGCTGAAACGTGGCGTTAGAGAACTGTTTATTTCCAAGTAAACGACGACTAGTTGCCCCAGGGCTGGTAGCGGGAGCGCTCGGGCGGTCTCCGTAGCAGCTCCCCCCTCCCCCAAGCTGCATCCCACACGGCTGGTGGTGTAGAGAGAAAATCACCTCTTTGCTTTTGGAGTGTTTCCCTTGGTGCAGCTGCCAAGGTGAGGCAATGTGAATTTGGCTGCCAGGGAGAAAGCCCTGGGAAGGCATGAGTTGAGGCAGAAGTTACCCTGGTTTCTGTAAATCCCTTCATCACTCTTTAAACGTTGCCTCTTCAGGGAACATCGGGACCCGATCCCACCACGGTGTACGTAGATCTGAAATCCTTGAGACACGACAGGTACAGTGGCTATTTAATAACTGTATGGGGTGTTGTAATGACACGGCGCTCCCGCAGCTCTCCGTGGAATTCAGCTCTTTTTTTATCCCTGACAATGGTTTCTTTACCCTCAGAGTACGTCTGGTGGAAAGGGGAGCTCCGCAGAGCCTGCTGCTTTCCGAGTCTGGGAAGGTAATTTCACGTTACTCCCTCGGGACGTGGCACAACGTCTGCCGACCGCACTTGGCTTTTCACGCCCCTTCTGGTGTGGCTGGGAAAGGGAGTCCTGTGGCGTGGCAAGAGAAGGGACAGTTGGGGACGCGCTTCCTCTGGAGAGTTAGTTCGATGTATAATACCGTGTGTTGATTCAGGAGCGTTGCGGAAGCAGTCGGGAGGATTAGTTCTGTTTCTGGTAAATGAACCCTATCAAAAGCATCTGCAGTTGCACCCTCGAAATCAGCATGTTTGAGACTTACTGTAACTCTTGTTCCCTCCTTTAAATGGAGTACGGAAACGCTGTTTCCCTGCTAGCTTTTAACGTCGAATCCTCCAAGGTCTAGCAGGATTTGCAGGCCTAGGATCCCTCACCCATGTGGCTCCTGAGCCAGGAAGTACCTTCATACCGTTAGCGCAGAGTACGTGCCCCGGTGTCGTTTCTGTGGGGGAAATCTTGCCTTTCTGGAGGGAAACAAACAGCCTCTGTGTTTTCATTGTGCGTCAAGATAATTCCTGTCCGGATTACATATTCCTTCCTGTGGTCTGTAGATCTTGCCTGGAGTCAAAGTAGTCATTGTAAATCCTGAGACGAAAGGGCCTCTTGGAGATTCTCATCTCGGGGAGGTAAGCGCAGATTTCGCTATTTGGGCAGCTTCTCCTCGCGCTGCGTTCTCTCTGCTCTGTTACGTAGGCTGCTGGTGATGGTGTGTGAGGGGTGACACTTCCAGGCCTTTTTGAGCTGAGCTGTTGCTGGCGAGTTCAGAAGGAAAGCCTGCTAGAGAGGAGGGTTTATTCCACTCTAATCTTGCATAACCGGCTTCCCAATCATCTGATTTATATCTTGCTTTCCTTATCTTGATTGCACACCAGCGTGTTTGATCCGCATCGCTAAATTATTATGAATTTTCAGACTTCGGATGCTGTAAAAATCCCCAGTTTATTCACGGAGTTAACCCTTGTCTTGCAGTTCATTAGGGGAGCAGAGCTGCAAGATGCATTTTTAAGATTCTACAGGATATTTGGAGGCTTGAGCTAAATGCAAAACCCTTTGTGGATCTGGAAAGTCTTAGATAAATTGTAACAAGAAGGTTCCTTTTGTATCCGCTTCATTTTTATACTCCACAGGTGCTGTTTCGCAGCGCGTGGATCTGACTGTGTTTCCGCTTCCTGTACAGATCTGGGTAAACAGTCCGCACACGGCCAGCGGCTACTACACGATCTACGACAACGAGACCCTTCAAGCTGACCACTTCAACACTCGCCTGAGCTTCGGCGACGCTGCTCAGACCCTCTGGGCTCGCACTGGATACCTTGGGTTTGTCCGGCGGACGGAGCTCACGGCTGCCAGCGGAGGTACGGCAGAAACCAGCCTTTATGGGCTAAAGGAAGACGAGTTTTCGTTCGTACTGTGCAGTGAATAAGTCCTGATCCACGCGTTCGGGCGCAAGGGACGCTTTGTTGTATCTAAACCCTGTTTCTCGGCCTGGTTTCGCGGCATGCCCACGCTTCGTCTCCCATCTCTCCCCTCTAGAGCGCCACGATGCACTCTACGTTGTTGGAGCGCTGGATGAAACCTTGGAACTGCGGGGGCTGCGGTACCATCCGATTGACATCGAGACGTCGGTGTCTCGAACGCACAGAAGCATTGCTGAGTGGTAAAGCAGCCATGAAAAACGAGCTCATCCTAGCCTAGCTGACGAGCAGCCGTGTTTACGGATGCAGGATTTAATACGAAAAATCCCCATAGCACATGGCAAACTGGGATAGGTTTTTGTTACCATCACAAGTCAGAATCACAGAATGGTTTGGGCTGGAAGGGACCTTAAAGATCACCCAGTTCCAACCCCCCTGCCACGGGCAGGGACCCCTTCCATAGCCCAGGTTGCTCCAAGCCTCATCCAGCCTGGCCTTGGACACTCCCAGGGATGGGGCAAGTCACGCCCCTCGTTCCCCAACTCTGCGTCAGGATAACACGGGGCTGACTGGCTCCGTGTTCTCTCCCGAGCCGTAATTCAGGACAGAAATGATGGGTTCCTGCTCTGGTGTAAAGAACCGTCCACGTTTGAGGCGGCGAAAGCAGCGTTTGTGTCCTGTGTCACACCAGGTGACGCTTGAACCCGTCTTTGACACGGCAGGACTGGGTTTTGGAGCTGGGTCACTTGGAAATGCAGCCCAAAGCAGGTGGAAAACTCTACCTGAGGGGAAGGAATTGTAAACTTGGGATCTTTGTGACAATAACCTGGTGTTCTGATGGGTTTTCTTCTCCTTAACTTCTAGTGCCGTGTTCACGTGGACCAACTTGCTTGTGGTGGTCGTGGAGTTGTGCGGCTGCGAACAGGAAGCCCTGGATTTAGTTCCCCTGGTTACCAATGTGGTCCTGGAAGAACATTACCTAATTGTGGGAGTGGTGGTGGTAGTGGATCCTGGAGTTATTCCTATCAATTCCAGAGGAGAGAAACAACGGATGCATCTCCGCGACAGCTTCCTGGCTGATCAGTTAGACCCCATCTATGTAGCCTATAACATGTAACGTGTATGGGGGAGGGGACGTTCGGAACCTTTGCGGGACCACTGAGTGACAGGGGTGGCTGTAGACACGAAGCTGGTGAATATTACTAATACTTGATGTAAAGTTTGAGATTGCTGCCATATTCCCTCCATCTCATCCTGTGGTAATTAAGATCACGTTAATGACCAACGGGCAGCCCGGAATGTGGTAGACAATGGCAAACGGTGGTAACAGTTTACTGAAATATTAGCTTTCTAGAAAATGCAAAGTTGACAAGTGTGTGAGCTACAAAATTCCTAAGGCCTTGGCAGTAGTGTTACTTTTTTCATCTGTTGTACATATTTGTATTTTTATCTAATACCGGTTTAGGATTCTCTAAGGGGAGGGTTTATTTAGGTAAGATAATAAACTATTAAGAAAAGGGCGGTCAGAGTTCTGCAGTTCCCTGCTCTCTAACGTACTTGGCATCTGCACGGTAGCTCTTCGTCCCTGGGATCACACAACGTGTTTAAAACTGTGCCATGACCAAATCAAGAACTTACCGAATCGGAGAGTTACTTACTCGTATAGATATTTCTTGAATTTAAAAAAGAATTTTGCCTATATTTTAAATATGTAAATATTGTTATACATAATTCACTTAGCTAGAAAATGAGCTTGGCTGAGGCTGAGAGCTGCAGGTGGAAATTCTTCCGGAGGAGCAACATTTGTGCTCCTCAGCGTAACTGCGCTTGGTTGGACGGCCGGGAGGTGCACACATCTTCCAGGGCTCCCTCCTGTCAGGGTGTAGTCTCTTACCGCCGGCCCAGAGGGTGTCACGGCGTGTGACAACCTGTGATCTTTAAGGCACATCTCTCTCCAAGAGGCTGAATTTCAACAGTAACGGGAACTTTGATAGAAATCGCAGTGCACGTCCAAAAAGCTTAACGGGAATGACGCAGCTGAGGGGCAGCCCCCGCCTCCTCCCGCCTCGTCTGTGACGGAGCAAACCCCTTCGGCTGGACACACAGCTGAAGCCTGGCTGCGCCGCGCAGTCATGGCCTGCGGTTCCCTCTGGGCAGACAGAAAAGCTGTCGACAGGCCCCAGCGTGAGCTGGGAGGAACAGCCCGCTCTGCTCAGAGCACCCCCGGAGAGCGGCCTGGGGTTCTGAGCCGCAGTTTTTCTTTCCCGGGAGGAGACGCAGAAATGAGACGGTTCCGGTAAACGCAGCGTTAAAGGACTTGGTGAAAATGGATGTCCCAGCCCTGAGAACGCTGTGTCGGTTTTCCCGGGAGTAAGGCCACAGCAGCCCCGGAGTAGCGGGTGTAAGCTCGTGCTGCGAGGGAGCAGTCGCACACCGGGCAGAGGGAGAGATGGTGCTTGCGCGTGGACTCGAAATTGCCTTCGTCTGGCGCTTCCTAATCTTCTAAGAACAACTGAATTCCTGTGGGTGTGAGGAAAAGAGGATTTTGGAAGCAATGAGAACCGACACCGGACGCCCCAACAGGGTTTTTTTGAGTGAAGTGCGGTCTACTGTGTAAATAAACCTGTTTAAACATTCCAGATTACCTCATCCACCGCTTTCGGGCAGTTTTTAAAAGGTTTCTAGCCTGAAGCCTGAAGCCCCCGTGGCAGTTACCAGGGCGGAACCCCACGTGTCTGTAAGCAAAGCGCAGTTTTGGCCTTGACACCCCCCCGGTGCGTCGGTAGCTCTCCTCTCGGGAGAGTCCTGTTTCAGGTAGGAAGTTCCAAATGGTATTTCTGCAAAATACCTGGTGGGGAAACAGGTTGCGAACCTGGGAGTTCTTAGGGCAGACCTAGCTCTTTGCCATCGCAGGGGTTGACGGGGGCACTCCTCCGAGCAACGCCTTTTCCCGTATCCGCCGCAGGAGTGGGGCACCAGGCAGAGGCTGTGGGCGTGGAGGGTGGCTTCGTCAGCAGCCGGGATGCTGGCTGGTTCCTAAGGATGTGTGTCCTGGGATCCCTGGGCGGGAGTCTGCTGCAAAGCGCGGAGCGTGGCAGGTCAACCGTGGCTAGGCCGGTTGGCGACGCAGCCTGCGCGGGGCGTGGAGTGCACGGAGCTGTTCTTTCTCCCTTGGCCAGCCGAGCCTCGTCGCTCAGTTTCTCTTCCTTTGCAGAGCGCAGTGGCCTGCAGCGCAGCTTCACTGCTGCCCCTTTCAGGAAAAGATCTCGGATGTGGGTTTTTTTAACTCAAATTACTCAAAAAATTAACCTTTTCTTACTCAAATTAAGGCTTTAGATAAATTGTTTCAACAAATACTTTTTACTGGTCCACGGCCGTGGATTTTGAGTCCAATTCCAGGACTCTCTTTTATTTTTACCGACAGCTGCTCGGAAATAAAAAGGGTGCATTGATTTGATCAGATGCCCAGTATGTGGCAGATGGACTCTGAAATGGCAGTTTTGGATGACATACTGGATTGTTTGGATTTTTCCCTAGTTCTTTGTGTGGATAGGTATTGATAGCTGCTCCAGGTTTGGGGCTTTATCGTCCACGTGTACTGCAGACACTCCATGCTGGCACGTTACAGTTCTCTGGGTCGGAGAGCTGCGAGCTACAGTCCTGCCCATGGAATGAGCTGACATTCCATTCCCGATCCCAGTGAGTGACACGCAGCAGCTGGCCAGCTTTGACTTCACTGAACGCTTTTCTCCCTCTCCGGCATGGTGGAAAGCTGGAGAGGTGGAAGGGCGGAGCTGTGAATCCGGAAACCCCGAATTCGAACTCCAGCTCTGCTACTGACTTGCCACAGGGCCTTTGAGAGGTTGTTTCACCCCTTCGGTTCCTTCACCAGTAGCTGAGGGCACGGTCTGATCCTTGCACCGTCCCCATTCCTGCCTGTGCAGCACGAAGGATTCCTCACGGCTAGCGCCTCTGAGACGGGGTCGGTTTGTTCTTGATTATTTGGCTGTCAGAAGGTGGGACTGTTCTGCTTTACACCAGTTCCTTGGTTTCTTCCCATATGGGAATGGACTGAGATACTCCAGAAAGTCGGCAGGGTCGCGGGTGTCGCAGGTTCAGAGTTGGGAGCGTCTCCGTAACGGCGGGATCGAGCGCTGAGTCCCAGGAGGCAGCCTCTTCCCGCCAGTTTGGCTTTGCAGCTGATGCAGTTGCAGAAGGCAGGTTATGTCCTACTGTCGCCCGTCAGATTCCGAGCCTGGCAGCTGCAGTGAAACTGAAAACTGGGAACTCTTCACGCTTTGAGCTCAAATATTCCGTTGGTCTTGCCGTTGGTGGATGTTCCCAGAGCAAAACGTGTGAGTGCAGGTTGCTTCAAGTCCTGGTTTGGTTAAAATTTGCACTGCGTTTCTGACTTAAATACGTGTAATTGGGATGTGTCGTACTAACCGTCCTGCAAAGAAGGATGTGAAAAGGAGAGAGATTTTAGCCCTAGATGCAATTTTTCTTTCATTTCTGTCAACCTCTTCCCCACGGTCAAATTCAGGCTACAGCATCATGTAATTATGTATAAAGTTTTTATTTATTTAAATTTAGATTAGAGAGACGTTTTTAAATTTAACACCTGGCTGGAGAGTGTTCCATTAACGCACCGACTGTGTTTCCTTGGTCTTGTGTTAATAAACGTTGATGCCTGACCGCTTGCCCGGTTCTTCATCCGCGGTGCCACGGGAGGATTTGTTCCAGGGGAGCACACGTGGGTGTGCATTCATCCCGCTCAGAGGGAGAACCTGGAGGTGTTTGCGACTGCGGTACGGCACTTGGTGCTGGGAATGCGAGAGAGCCGAGCGCCCAGTGCGGCCGGGGCCGGAGAGGAGGTGTCCTGTCCCCGCAGCAGCCGGCCATTGGCTTCTGAAATCATCTGGGAAGCGAGCCCGCTCCTTGAGGATGAGCTGGATGCAGTTTTAAGCGTGACCTACCAACATCTAAGATTTTACTGTAGTATTAAATGCTCATTATTCGATGTCTGGATTGATATGTGTCCTTTGGGACTGGAATTCAGAGCTTTGTGGACTCTTAAATCTCCGAGATTCCCAGCAAGAGGTGAGGGGGGTTTCCCCTCTGGAGGGAACGTGTCAGGCTTTGTGGGGAGGTGAGGAAATAGAAACTTGGGTGGCATTTGAGATCTGACGCTGGATAATCTCCGCTGACCAAAACTAACCAGGGGATTTCTTGAAACATTCGTAAAAGATACAGTTTAGCACCAGCGAGGATGCGATCGGTGTCCATCTAACACCGCGGCGCTGTGCGTGAACCCACTAACGGCTTCTGGGTAAGACAGGACTTGGGCCCATTATTTCCTACAGATGATGGGTAGCCATTGGTTTCCTTTGAAAATATCTTGTTTCCAGTAAACCTTTTCCTGTATTTTAGATTTATTTGCTTAATAATGGGAAAAGCTCTTTAAAAAAAAAAAAGAAACAACTGCCTAACTCTGAACTGCCATATTAATCAAGTAAATTGGAATAGCCAATAAAGGGCCTGTAGTGCCAGGACAAGGGATAATGGGGTTAAATTGAAAGTGGGGAGGGAGGCACTGGGACAGGTTGCCCAGAGAAGCTGTGGATGCCCCATCCCTGGGAGTGTCCAAGGCCGGGCTGGATGAGGCTTGGGGCAAACTGAGCTGTGGAAGGTGTTCCTGCCCATGGCGAAGGTGTTCCTGCCCATGGCTGGTGGTGGGATTGGATGGGAATTAAGGTCCCTTCCAACCCAAACCATTCCATGATTCTATAAATGTTCCCATAAATGCATTCAGAATTGGGTGATCGAATTTCCCAGCTGTCTGAGGATTCTGGTTGTCATCACAGCTCCAGCCCAGGCCTGTCCTCCGGTGTTGTAACTTGTTACTGAGTGTGAGCTTCATACCAGTTGGGTAGGCGAAACTTTGCGTAATTCCCAGGGAGAGAAACCTTGGGAACGTTGTCGGCAGTTGCTGCAGAAGGTGGTGTCAGGGGGATAGAAAGCTCACTCGGGATTTACTGGAAATAAAGCTTTCATCTGCTAACGTTGATGAGTTTGACTTTACAGAGACGAAGGGCTTGGGAAACCAAGTCAGAACTGGGGCGACTTCAGGGAAGTGGAACTGAAACCGCAAGTGAATTGTACGTAGTGCTGGAAAAAAGCGTATTGCGCTAAAGCTTCAACCGAAACCACTTCTAATACAACCTTACAGTTTGTGTTAGGGCAACACTCGGGAGCTGCTAAAAATAACTGGGAAAAGTTTGCACTCGTGTTGGTGATGACCTCATTCGTGTGTTTTACAGGAAATACCAACTCCTCACCCTGGTCCTGGTGGTGTGGCGAGAGCAATGGCTGCGCGGGGGCCTCGGCTGCTGCCTGAGGCGAGTTGTGGCAGAAATCCTCCCGCCCTGCCTTCACGTTTGACCTTGGTTTGGTCTAACGCCGGCGCTGTGCGATGCCGGAGATTCCTCTTCGGGCGTACAGCTGCTGTGGAGATCACAACCACCCCCCGCAGCGCCAGCCCACCAACCCCCGTCCCGCCCCTGCGCCGGAAGGCCAGGACGGGCCCGGGGCGGGAGGAGAAG
>NW_010264603.1:0-5506 GCF_000690775.1 Eurypyga helias
AGGGAGGAGGGAAGCAGCACCAAAGGACAGGAGGACAGACACTGAGCAATATGCCTTACCCAGTTTATAAACTGATACAGTAATAAATTGAAGTCTAATGGCTATGGTCAGGCTGTTTTTTCCCCTAAGCCAATTGATTTAAATGGCAGTAATTTGGCTAGCAAGGCTAGTCCTGTTTAAATTAAACCCATTAATATAATAGCACCAGTCTTGAATGAAAGCCATCTGTAGCAGAGCCTCCACTGGTCAGTGGTTTAATAACTGTCCAGGGATGTCCTGAAAACACTCACATCCGTACAAACAGGAATAATAGATTAAAATCAGGATCCAGAAAACCTCTTGTTGCACTAGGGGAAAGGAAGAAGGAGAAACACTGTCAAAGAAAGATGGATTTTTTTTTTTCCAGTGGGACAAGCATGTAATTTTTCCCTCCCTGTCTTGGATTAGAGAGGGAAAAATCAAAAATCTTTATTCTTTCTCTAGAAGCACAATGTGCAATTTCCTTTTTTTTTTTTTATGTATATGCTTTTGCAAACTCCTTCCCCTCCCACTCCCTTTCCTCACCGTGGCAATTACACTTAACTAAATTTGTTGTCCTGATGATCTTTACACACATTGAGCGATGTAAAAGTCTGTTTGAGAAAACATTATATGGAGCATCAGGCCCAAAAAAAAGACATTGAAATGTATCTGAGGATTAGCACCCAGTGTAGAAATCTTATTCTTGGCAGAGGCCTTCATAATGTGGTTAGGACTGATCTTTTAACTCCCTCCCACATTGTTCTTGAATCCCGTTGTGGCAGCCTGCTATATATTGTGAGGCAATTTCTTTTCCTCCTTGAAGGACTATGCAGGATTTTCTTCAGACCTATTTAATGTTGAGACTTGCCTGTGGGAACTTGAGCATGCAAGTCTTCCATTTTGAAGAAAGCATCTTCGTGCTGCAGTCTCACCTTTCTGAGATCAATAGCACCTTCAAAGTAATTCTTCTTTTGAAAACTGCCTTATAGTTTCTCTCTTTAGCAGACAATTCCACTGTATTAAAAAGGTTGAGTTAATTTTTTATTTTGCTTGGTTTTGTCCCACTGACTTACATATGGCTGTTTTAAGATTCATCATGTTAGACATCAGTCAGCTTCTGGTAAAGTTATTTGCTTCACCGGACAGGCAATTAATGTTGAGACTTGTGTGTAATAAATATTTTTGGGTTTGTTTTAATTTAGTTTTGTACTTTGCAGTAGAGTGAATGAATGCTGTTTGGGATGAAATAGCATCTGTATCTGTATCCTGTATCCTTTTATGTATATAACTGAAGAATCCATGTCTTAGAATAGGCTTTTGAGTTTTTAATAATTTGTCACAATCCCCTGCCTCAACACCTCTGTCCAGACAGCAAAAAAAAACTATTTCACTGCTGTCTATGCCAAATAATCCTCCAGTAATTCTGCCGCATGATCACATGCTGCTCTGAACTAAACAGAATGAATAGCACATCCTCAGCTTTTTTCCTAGACAGTACTCATAAAACTGCATCAAGTTAAGGTTGCCTGACATTTTCCATTATAAGTCCCTGCTTTCAGTCACTTACCACTTTATTTAACTGAACAGAAAATTTCTAAGTGTCTATGGACAATGCAGTAGGAGGTGGTGAGGTCTAGAGGTTTTACTGTTCAAACTTCACTGTATATTTGGGAGCATAGAGATGTGCCCTCTTTATCCAAACCTACAAAAAGCTATGGGAACATTAGTGGTATGCCTAGGACAGACTTTTGTATATGTAAAATGTTTATAGACGCAACACCTAAAAACCACTCTGACCAAGAAGGCCAGAGTTTGGAGTGTTTAGCAGGCTCCATCTGCCCATGCTATTCTTGACCATATATAAACCAGTGTGAAGGGAAATCCCTGATAAAAAATCAGCATTGCAAAAAGCGCGTTCTAATATGCAGGAATCAGAAGCAGGTTTTATTAGTTTGAGTTCAGTCCTGACCTAACTTATGCACAAAACTTCCAATCAGTTCAGAGCTTGTGCAGTGCAAGCCCATACCTTCCAGAAACAGACCATGTAGACGTAGCCTTAGGCTGTTGCATTACAGGAACATACATGTTGAATGACATCAAGCAAAAACATAGTTATATTTAACATATAATCTTGTCCCAGAATGGTCACTCAAATAAATGCTTTCAAAGGACTTTAAGAGCTATACATCAACTTCATGATTCAGTACTCTCCAGTCAGCTCAGAAGTTCTTCCATCCCACAGCAAAACAGTTCTTAAATTACCTCAATCAACAATAGGGTAGATATTGCCAGCCACATTTCAGCTGAAAAGTCAATATGACAAATCAGATTTCTTTCCAGATTCTTGAGAAAGAGCATTGCATCTGGGTGTGAGTTCAAAAACAGGAGCTACCACAACTGGATGTAGCTCATAAGCTTTGGCTGATATTTTTATGTCATCTGCTCATAAGCTTCAGTAGCTAAAGCCTAAGAGACTGAGGATTTAGTAGCCCCTTTGAACACCATCAGGAACGCACATATGTGTACATACCCCAGGTAGCTGCCCAGTAATAATTTATGGCAAAAAAAAGTGGATGGCTTTTAGATGGAGCCGTGAAATACATCTGGTCCATATGTTCTTGTTGTGGTCCCCTGTTTCATTTCAGTGACCATAGAAATTTTGAAAGTGATCAAAAGATGGTATTTACCTCTCCTGCCTTCATTTCATGCAGAAGTGGTAAAGAATTTGCTAAGAATATTAACTCCCTTAATTTTTGGAACTGCTTTCTTCCTTAGATGATGTATATTTTTATAGTTTATGGTAGCCTTTGAAGGGCTTGAGACTAAAATCTTTGACAAAAAACAGGTCTTGCTAAAGTGTATGTAAGACACCATCACATTTACAGAAAACTATGCTACAGCATTTGGATCCTGCAACAGAATCCTGAAGTCTATCCCATCAAATACCTGATGTGTTCAAGTGTCCTGAATGTCACTATTTTGTAGAGAGATTAAAAAACAAGCACAGCAACTTGCCTCAAGAACTCAATTGTAAATCCTATGGACTCTTCTCTTTAAAATGAATTAAGTACACATGAGAAGTACTGGATTGACAGGGAACAAGCACCTTGCAGAGAACAATTTTATTTCTATTCAAACAGTTTGTTTTTGGTATTAGAAAATCTCCTGTCACACAGTGTTTTAATTCACAAGAAATTACCAAATGAGGAAATGATGAATTCTTTCACATGTTAGCCAGGATTCTATTTACCAAAAAATTTAGGGAGAGACAAGGAAAAAAGCGAGATTCACAATGCTATTGTCATTTTACTTTCAATTTTTCAGTGATTGTGTCATGAAATGAAGTAATATAAATGATAATAATGTGTTGTTGTGACTCTGTGTGTCATTTGCATTATGTGACATTCCGAATTTTTCAATTCGAGTGTTTAGAACAGAAAGTGTTGTCTTTGTTCATGTATTGGCAAGTACCTGCTGGCAGAGTTCCTTGTAAAAACACATCTTTGGCATATTTTCAGTTAAAATTATGCATTCATTTACTAGAAATGGTACCCTCAAACCTTCATAATTATGGCTATGTAGCCAGATACTAAGACCTATTCATGAACCTATATAGGTTCACGTGTACCTGAAGGCCCACAGATGAGCCAGTACTATACACATTAATATTTTCCCCATTGTGTGTGTTCATAAATATAGGGTTTGTGATAGTAGGAAGGACAGCATACTTCATTTTCATGAGTTAGGAATGACTGCATAACTCACAGGTGGCAGAGCAAAGCAAAGTCACTAATGGATTCTGTACAGTCATCCCTACTGTATGAAAATAAAATTCCATTACACTGTCCACTATCACATATTATATTTATACCATATCAGAGACTTAATGTCTACAGAGTAACTAAACTTTTTGTTAACCTTTGCTGAAGAAATTAATGCCATTGAAGAAATAAAGTTATATTGCTGGATTTTATTTCCCACTGGCAGAGTCTAAATATGTATTTCATACAAGTAAACACACACATACACACACATTAATAATGTGGTGTTTTTCCTAGTCCATTTCTGAGAGCTACTGGAATGAGTTCATCTGTCTCCTGGATATGATGGAATTTTTGCTCCTTAGATTTATACATCTGGGTTTTTACATCTTTTCACTCTCTGAATTTGATTCTGGATTTGCTGTGGTGTAAGAATAACTTCCTGAAAAAACAACACATGCATCATCTTGCAATGAAACAGAATTAGGCCTTTGTCCCTGATTTAGCTGTTGAGGCATAGTTACCACCTTTCCCACTTAAAGTACAGCACAGGTAACAGCTATAATTAAGCCAAGTCTGAGACACATACATCCAGTAGAAATAGGTCTGTGTGTTACTGTTGGCAAAAAGTGATCATGAATAGAGTAGCAAAACAGGTGAGAAAAAAATATCTCTATGCAATGTTGTTGAATAGCAGTATGCAATAAATTGCATAAAGAGATACAGGAAAGAATTAAGCTGCATCACTCTAAGGCTCTAATGTGTGTGCTCTTTTGCTGTTGTCCTTTAAAACTGACTGTTGTACTACGCACATCAGCAATAATGCGTAACAGAAGCTCCTTTTCCTTTCTAAAACCTACAGATCTATCTGATCTTATTGTGACAAACCAGAGTTTCTTCATTTAAACAGAGTGCTTAATTTCCTTTGGAAGCTAGTAACCATTCCAAGAAGTGCCATAAAGTGTCATTAGCTTGGCTAAGTACATTTTAGAGGATGTGGGCAGTATGTCAACCAAGCTTTTTTTTCGCCAATTTTTACATTTGAAAAGGAGCCTAATGAAAAATAATCACTCGGGACAGAAGCCTCAGTGCAGTTGAAAGGAGTCAGACTGAAGGTTTTACCATGTTACTCTTTTCTTTGGAAATCCAAGCAGAACAATGCAGAAGAAACATCCTCTCAGAAACATCCTCCTATGCTGTCTTCAAAAATTTTTTTTCCAAGTTAAAGGATCCTGCTAAATTTGGAGATTTAAGCACTTATAGGCAAAAAGTGCATATGCAGTCTTAAAAGCCGTGTAACTGGACAAGATAGGATAGTAGGAGGTACATATATGATTTCAAAAATTACCAGGAAACGGTATCTCACAGTAATGAATGCATCAACACTGACCCTCTCAAATCAAACAATTGCTCTGATGAAATAACTTCTACTTTGCTGCCTGCTTGTACTGGATGTTCCAGCTCTCTGAAACATTGTCTAGAAAACTTTCGGTTAGTCACCTGATTTCTCCTCTGCTCATTTGATATAGTGCCCACAGCTACAGTCAACATAAAAGAGAACAAAACATGTTTAGCTCTACAGAATTTTTTTGGACAGTATGATGAAAAACTTTTTAGCTTCCACAGGAGAGTAAGACAGTATATAACCTGGGTACTAATTGGCTCACCAGCAAATGACAACACAGAATAATACTGTGAATTTTTCTTTTGTGTTTTTTTTTTTT
>NW_010264604.1:0-16688 GCF_000690775.1 Eurypyga helias
CGGAGTTAAACCACGACACTGTGCTTACATATAGCCTACCTCCAAAAGCTCATCAGACACAGTAAGTCCTACTCAGAACATGGAAATGTCCTAAAGATCAATGCTCAGCACACTGAGAAATAGGAGTTTATAAACTGGTGGGTATTTGGTGTGGCCATTGTTCAGACCAAACTGGATGTTGCAGTAAAAGGAATGTGTATCCTCCTCCTGCTCCCTTGCCCCATCTCTTTTTCAGTAAAATGCATTAAGGTGTAAATCTGTGTTCTGTAAAATCCCAGATACATGTAGCTGGAGCAGGAGTAGGACCATTTTGGTATCTCATACCTTGTGAATTGTTGTATCATTCAGTGATACAACAGTATCTGAAAAGATTGCTTTGCATCTTTTCAATGTCTTATAACTTTCTTGTCAGCAGCTCTCTATAACGAGAAAAAATAAAGAATTCTAGAAGCAGATAAGGTAATCCAATTCTTTAAAAAAAGAATCACGAAATCTCTTGCTTTTTTATTTTGTGCCTAGGGAGGTACACTATGCTTCCTGTATTAATACATATCACTTGCTACATAGGAAATTTCCTTCCTGAAGTATGCAGGATGCTTTATTCATACTGACCAACATACTTTCCCCTAGCAAATATATTCATCTTCAGTCTGACAGAGATTTTAAGAATGATCTTGTAGGTTGAAAATTTTTGGCTTCTAATTCTTCAAACAGGCTTTAGGAATAACTTGTTCACAAGTTCTTCACAAGGAGGCTGTTAGCTAGCTTTTGCTTAGATTGAGAGTCCTTTATTTTTCAATTTCTTTTATCCATTAAAAATAAATTAATAAAGAAATAGCCCAGCAAGCCAACACTCTGAATAAAATCATTCGAGGAGCTGTAAAAGTTTGAATTCACAGTACAAAAGGGAATGTTGCTCATGCAGGGTTTCTTGAATGCTAATAAGCTTAGCACATCAACTTGCTGCAGCTCCTTACAAGCCCTGTAATTCAAAAGGTTCACCTTGAAGTTTTCATATAATTTTGCCATTCATTGTACCTGTAACTTTTATTGTTAATACTGGCATTCATTTACAGACCAAGAATGTTACAATCACATTTGAGTAGCAGCCTTGTCAATACACTAATTTCTGCAGGTAATTTCTTTGTCCCTAGATCACTTTCCCCACCTCCCAACTTCATTTACCATGATATAATCCTTTTCTCTTTCTTTTGTAACTCCCAGTATTGTCAACAGGCTTTTATTTTCCAGTTAAACACACTACTTCCTGTGCATTTTGTGTTTCAGCCTGGTTTTGGACTAATCTTTCTTTTACAGGTCTTACAATGCTACAGATTTATTGTTTCTTTTTTTCATCTATTTCAACATGCAGGCTGTATTTCTGCTTCAGCTTTCTGTCCTTCACTAGAGTTTCTATGTACCTTGCTTGTTTTACAAATACTTTCTTGTCCTAACCTTGCTCCACTATTGCTAACTACCTGTTGCCTCCTCACCTCCTGTGCGAGGATCTTGAATGTTTCAGATCAATTACTATGAAGCTGAAGGTTTACCCAGTCTCTGGGATTTTCTGTTTAGGCAGTTGTCATTAAAATAAAAAAAGAATGGAAGGAAAATACACAGAAGATGTAGCAAAGGGTTAAAATTAAACAGTAAAACATTTTTGTATCTCTTTCTATTTTTCTACTGGATGAGGAATAACTGTATTATTTGGGAAAATAAAACATGAAATTTGGAAAAGTAAAGATTTCCTTATAAATTTAAATGGAAATTGTATTGGTAATATTTCTGGGGGCCCCAGACAAATAACCTTTACATTTCTTTCACCCCTTCTCATGCATTTTAATTGTGTGTGTGAAGAGGTATAAAATACAAAATGCTGAGCAAAAAAATAAATCAAATGCTTAGACAATGAAATATTAATTTAACTGGTATTTTAAAACACCCTGTGAGGCTAAAATGTGTATATCTTTGTCCCAGACTTGGAAGTGTGTATGCATCTAAGCAAAGTATAATGTCATGCACAAAATAATGTTTCAAGAGTGTTAAAAGGAAAGACTGGAAAGACAATATTTGTGATTTAGCCACTCTGGAAAGGTAAATGATTTCTACAATTTTATTTTGTGTTGATATACTTAAACCCTTCCCTCTTCTCCCCCCTTGCCACAGTCTGTTAGGCTCTGTTGCATGTAAATGATAAAATTTTCACATGACACCTTCAATAACTGTCTTAAATTTTGAAAAATGTATATATCTCCCTGCAAACACAGTCTGAGATATAAGCATATAAAAAGAACTTGAAGGAAAATGGGTTCACCTGACTAACTTCTGTCTAGAAAGCATTTCATCTCTATTTGCTTCTCTCCAGAAGACAGCTGGGTACAGGGAGGCAAGATAAACATCCCTGTTTTTATTTTTCAGCAAAGTATCTCAACCATGACCAAGAGGGATTGCCTACAGGCATGAAAGATGTGGCACAAAACATCTATTCAATCTTTGTCTCTTCTACAATCACCACTTAGTGTAAATTTATAGTATGAAGCTTTTCACAAAGATGACTTTTCAGGTGAGAACTGGGCTGAGACCCATTTACCTTACTCAGCCCACTAGACAGGCATCTGTCAGAAGGTAAAATATTTGGTGGCTATTTTGAACTTTCAGCAGTGTTGAACTGCATAATCTAACGTTTTGTAACTCTGTACCCACTGTCATGAAATTTAAGACCCTTAGAATGTTAAAGCCCTATTGTGTGTTACAAATTACACCCCTACTGCCTCAGTGCATTTTTCTCAACCTGCATCAACCTGAGTACTCACAAAATCTCCTCAGCCCCCACTAGCTCCAGATGCTTCCAAGCACAGACTCCCTTCTCTCATCAGAATTGGGTTTTAGAGTCTAACTGTAGCTATAGCACACACAGAGGATGGTTAGAGTTAACTTATGGCCTTGGAAAAGCTGCATGCATCAGGCAAAATACTTCCAAAAGACTTGGGGAGTCATTACTGTCTGGCTGGCTATGGAAAAGACTACATTTGGGATACAGTCCTGAACTTCTGCAGTCATGGAATGTGAACAGTAGTACAAGAGATGGAGAGATGATTTGTAAGGCGTCTCTCTCTCTGAAGGGAGGCTCAGAGTCCCCTATTTATATCACTTGATGTAGGAGGAAAGGGAAGGAAAGGAGTGAGAAGAATAAAACAAGATTACTAAGTGAAAGGACTATGTAAAAGAAGCTGATTTTTCAGCGGCTCTGAGTACGTTTGAGTTGGAGAGTAGAAGATGATGTAAGCTTCAGATATGCCTTTCGGTGGTAATATGGGATTTTTAAAAAAGAAAATCTATGTAAAATGAAATTGGATATATTTAGGAGCAGGATTGTATGATATCCTTATTTACGTTACCAGGAGACCAGATTTACTAACCTGGAAGTCTCATTAGTCCTATGTTTTTAAACCACACACCATTAATATAATCATTAAAAATAAAAAGCATATTTGGACAAAGCCAAGAAGGTGTATTTAACTACTTCTGTCAAAATCGCTGGGAAGATAAAAAATTAATTTGCTAGTCTGCCCAGAAATTTATAAAGAAAACCATGTTGGATTATAGAGTATTATGCTACAGTAGATGGATATTATTGCGCAGCCAGAAGAGCAGCTCTCTTGCTGGGGTGGTGTGTCTGACAGTTCAGATATGAACACCCTGACTGCCGCCGGAAAGAAAGCTTGCGGGAATGCAGGTGTGCATTTTTGTCTGCAGAAGATAGGAAAGAATAACGTCCATGTATTTGATGTAATGGGAACAGCAAACCTGTCTGAAATATTCTCAGCAAGGCAGCACTCCAGGAGCTTATTAAAAAGGAGGTAAAATAAACAAATCTGTTTTTACAATAGCTGCGCATCACTAGACCTGGAGCTATTGGAAGGAAGTTAGTGGAAGAGAGTGTGATGCTATGCAGGTGCCAGATGGGAGAGCTGTATCCTGGGAGAAAGAGTAGAGCTGTTTAGCTCAGCCTGTCTGCTATAAACTCAGAGTTCCTAAAGTCCAAATCCTAGGCTAATACTTATTTTTGAAAAGCTGTTTTCAGTAGCTTTGTGGGATAGGCAGTGGATTTTTTGATCCTCCACTTCTAAGGGTTCTTTTCCTAAATACTGTTGGGCCACATTACATTTCTGCTGACAACATCTATAATTTAACACCACCTTATCTACCAAGAGATTTTAAGGAGAACACCACAGCACTGGGGGGTTGTTTGCTAGCCCCTTTCACACTCCAAAAAAAAGTGAGGTGATCATGTTATGCTGATAGCATGATTGTGTTAAGAGAGTGATAAATAACCATGTTTTAGGTAGATGATCTGGTGAAGGATAGCAATATAGAAATTAAGAAGGGGAGAAAGGGACTTGTGCATTAACTAAAGAAATCACAAATACTGATTTGCTCTTTAGCTTAATATACCATCTTCCAATTTACTCTTTTTAAATAGGAAGAAACAACTCACTTGTCACATCAGATGATTAAGTTTTTTGTTCCCTACTTAAGTCTTCTGTCTGGTAGCAATGTAAGTACACTACGATAACAAACATATTCTTGCTAAAAGGTCTTGTATCTCTCTACAGGAACTCCCAGTCAAAGTTCAGATTTTGATAATTTAGCTAAGTAAATCTTTCGGGCAGAATACAAAAGCATAAGTTGTCATTCTTCCCTACATAACTGTTACTTTACAATTTCTGCAGTTATTTTGAGGCTATGAGCACTTCAAAATATGTCTCAGTTTGGTTAAGGTAAAGCTGGCAGGAGCACCAGGTTGTAATAAGCACCATGAAGTCGAGCTGGAGGTTGGTCACTGCCAACTGGAGGTTGGTACTGCTGAGGGCAGCAGTCCTTCCTCTCTGTTTGGCACTGATAAGAACACACGTGGAGCACCATGCCCGGGTTGGGGCTCCTCAGTACAGGAGAAAGGTCGAGGTACTGGACAGAACCCAGTGGTGGGGCCGCTGTGCTGGTCAGGGCTGGAGCAGAGGGTGTACAAGGACAGGCTGTGAGAGCTGGGCTTAACCAGCTTGGAGAAGGGAAGGCTGGGGGGAGGGAGATCTTATTGCTATCTGGTAGGAGGGTGCAGGGGATACAGAACCAGACTCACTTCAGAGGGACACGGTGACAGGATGATGGAAAGGATGCAAGCTGCAATGCAGGAAATTCCTGTTTGGAATTGCGGAAAATAAATGTTCATAAAGAATTGGAGGAGGTTGCTCAGCAGGGCTGAGGGATCTCCACTATTAGAGAAGCTTGAAGCTTGACTGGATAAGGCCCCTGAGCAGCCTGATTTAATTGTGAAGTTGGATCTGAGATCTTCAAAGTAGGTCCTGCTCTGAGCAGGCGGTTAGACTATCTGGCCTCCAAAGGTCTCTTCCATCATAAACTATTCTACCTTCCTGTGAAAATTGCTCATTCAGATGGGGAGACATTTTCTCATACTTGCAAATGGGTAAGCTGAAGCAGCAGCTGAATATATATACACACCAGACTGAATTGTTTAAAAAAGGGTCCAACATACGGGAACTGAAAAATGTTGACTTTACGGAGCTACTGGAGGAATTTGCATTAACTGCTCCTCAGCCATCCCTTCTGTGTCAGTCAGCTTCTGTGAGCCAGGTGCCACAGTCTGCTTTGTAGGTGCTGCTTAGTGTCGCCTTCTGCCTCAGAAGTGTATGGAGATCATTTTCACCAATTCAGTAAAACAGTAGGTTAGAGCCTTCACATTTATATTTAAAGGCTTTCTAGAGCCTTTAGGAACTGTAATTGATGGGCATGTTACCTGAATGCAAACTGATAATCATATTTCTCTGACCCCTGAAGCTTTTGCTTTGCTTCATGTCTAACGTAGCAGTGGTAAATATTTCAAAATTTGAAACTGTGATAATATATTTGCAAGACCTGCACCCCCTGAAGTTTGTTAAACTCAGCACCAGAGGCCCTACACAGGAAGTCAGTCAGTCTCTGTCTCCCCCCCTATTCTATTTTTAATTGAAAAATTATGACTCAAAGCAGAGATTAAATATTCAAATCGTGGTGCATTTACTAGAAAGACACTTGTGCTATTTATGACTTAAATCTTTCCTTAAAATACAAGAAAAGACTTCTACTAAGTGCTTGTATATAGCACAGCTGTAAATTCTTGTTTATCTGCTGTGCTGCAGTTTGTGTGTCTGTGTTTCTCATCTTGTTGTGATTACTGAATAATGGCTTTTTCTTTATTTTTGAGAGCTTTACAGCGCTGGCATTTATCAAGAGAAGACACACAGCACAGCCTTGCATAAATAATGGCACTGGGCCAAGTACAGCTGAGGTGGTTGCCAGCACAACTCCATTGAAGTCAAAGGAATTGCACCAGGGGTGAGTTTGGCCATTCGCTCGGGTTATGTAGGACTTTAAACATGACATTTTTCAGTAATGCATCAGCTGTTTAAGGTAGTCAGGTCTGGTTTTGCTTTTTGGTTGAATACTGTATTTGAGCTATTTCAGATAAAAGAGCTGAACTCCTGCTCAATGGAGTGAATGGGGTTTTTGTTAGTGGACTACTTTTGTCCTCTCTGTTCTCGTTTAACCTGCCGTGAGTGCTAAATAACTCGATTTCAGGAAATGGCATGATAATAGTTCTGGGGTCCAGCAAATTCCCGGGAAGAAGCACTGTGCTGAATGTTTTGTGTTCTGCTCTTGCAGTTAATACATTGCATTTTAAGTGACAAGGTGGTGCCTGTTGCGTGAATGCAAACTTTCTTTTGGACCGGCATTAGAAATCTGCAGCCAGCACTGATTTTTAATAGTGCCTGTTTTGGTAGGTCTTGTTGGCTGTCGTGTGGATCCACTGGCAGTAATCAGCCTCCTAAATAAAGCGCAAATGAGTAAACAACTTATATTGCGCAAGGACAGAATAAACTGTGCTAAGCATTTAGTAGTAGGACAGGTCAGTAAGTTTGTAATAAACCTAATTTGCATACTAAAAAGCCAGAGGTTTAACAGAGGAAACCAAAAGAGATTTGGACAATGAATTTTGGGGGTATGAAAGAATGGCAACCTGATCTAGACCTCGCATTCCTATTTCTGAGTCCTATTGAGTAAGTGTCTCAGCATATATGTGCCTGTTTCTTAAAATTCATTGGATTTCAGGCCTCTGCTTAATCAATCATTACTAGCCCATGCTTGTATCACATATTTTTCAATAGTAGGTAATTTTCTCAAAGTGAGGTGTCAGGGTCACATAGGGAAGTGAGAAATTGTGGCATATGTTTAAAGCAGGTGGTGACACAGGTATGTCTCAGGACTTAAGGTTAAGTGCCACCCCCCAAAAAAAACCAAAACCAAGAGCTAGTGACCAAATGTGAAGAATCCCAATGATGGTGGTTTTGGTTTGTTGGTTGGGTTTTTTTTTTTCTTTTTTTAAATATCAGATTTTATGTCTGTATTTTCCAAGCTTTGTTGGGGGAGCAGAGAAGGCGGAATTCAATTATGATGTTGAATAAAAACAACTTGTAGAAAACACTGTGTGAAGAGACAGAAAGTAATCCAATGCACAGTTCAAGCTTGTGCAACTTTCTATGATATTTTAGATTTTATAAAATAAATTCACCTTCTCGATTGGTATAAAGAAACCCATCTTGGAAATAAGGTGTCATTTAAAAGAACATATCTGTTTACAGGGTTGTTAAGGTACACCCAAAATTTGTATTTCAGTGCCTGTAAATTGTAAATACATCATTCTTACTTATCAGCAGGCAAGAGTTATCTATTATGCTGAAGAAGAGTATCTACCTCTAAAGTGAAGGCGGAGCTAGTTCTTGTGATCTAGCTAATCTAGTGATTTCAGCTCCGTCATTTGGGATCAATAGACAGCCCTAGTTGAAAAGCACCTGATGACAGCATTAGAGAATTTGAGGGAAATTTTGAATTAAAAAATTCACCTCTTTCACATAAATAAACCCAACAAATTCCAGAGCTATGTTCTTTAAAAAGGATGCCATTAAATCAGAAATATTTGCTTTACTTATTTTTAATGGTATAATTTACTCAAAACTCTGCTATGAAAATTTTAAAGATTTTAGAAAAAAACCCAAAACCAAAAAACTCCATCTCCTTTTATGAAAGCGAAGTAAGAAAGTGATGAAATAAATGTGTTATTCTAACCACATGGATAAGAAAAGCAATAAGGATAAATCTTGGGGAAAAATGCATCCCTGTACTTATTCATATCCATGAGTCAAATTGCCTTCACACTATATACTTCCCTGCTAAAAAAGGTCCATGCAGCAGCCCCCAGTGTAATTCTGTGGTACAGGCTGCATGTTGTATGGGCACGAGCTCCTAGAGATTTGTAACAGTATATGTCTATATTCAGCTTTCTTGGAAGCCTTCGCCTGGAGCTAATATTTGCTCTCCCGTACAATTTGTTCCATTAGCTACTGTTAGCCAAACAAATCAGATTGCTGGAGAAACGCAACGGGATCTGTAATTGTCTCTTCCTTAGAGGCATGTTTCACTGGAAGCAGTCAGCAATATAAAGCGTTCTTCATACTTGGCTCCCAGATCTTCAGACGCTATGTGCTGGGGACAGCAGGGCCAACTCCTAACCATCATGGCTGTAGCCTTGCCTCTCTCAAGGGTAAAAGGCCGTGCTAAATAGGTGACTAAGCAGAAATGTACCATGTTCTGCAGTGACAATTCTTAGTGAGGTTTACCAAGTTAGGTAATTTCTAAGTAATACACATCTTCCAGTGGAAAATCAGCTCTGCTTTTATGAATAGGCAAATTACATAAATATAAACTATATGAACGCTATATACACTATCTGAGACAAACTATATTAAGTTAGGTCTCCAAACAGGAGAAACACCCCAGAGAATCTAGGTGGTCCTTTCTTTGACTAAAGCTACGACTGCCAATCTACTAAGCTAAATACACATTTCACAGCTTGTTTCCTCTTGAATACATTCAACTGAGTTAATTTTGCGTGCCAAGTACTTGTTCAGAATACACTGAATGTAACATCTAGTTTTTCTGCCAAAATGGTCTCTGTCAAACCTCCCTCCTGCTTTTAGCTAGCTACAAAAGCTGTTCCTTGCTAGTGAATTCCAGTACCATCAGTGTTTTCCCTGAATTATTATCGTAAGAGCACTTCTTTCATTGCTTTGTAATGTGAATTTTCAGTTCCCTGGTTTTCCAGAGGGGACGATGAGGCTGTTGCTGCTTTGGCAAACAGAAGACTTGGAGAAAATGCGCAGGCTAATACTTTGCTTGCCTTCTGTTGCCTCTCTTCTTTAATGTACTCGGGTTCGTGTCAAATGATTCATTAAAGCATGTCCTTAAAACCTTTCTGGGGAAGAGGGGAGATTCATGCTGTTTGTGTTACATGTGCTGTCTCAGAGCAGCTTCCCTCTCAGGCTAGCCTACACCTGCCTGTCTGTGATCTCCCTGGACAGTCTGGAATTATACTTGCAAATAGAATTGTCAACTTTTGTAGAGATTTGAACACAGTGACATGCATGCTAATTCTCTTGTTGCTCCTCAGCCTCAGGCTAAATAACATTAATTTCCCGTGAATTGTTTCAGAGGATCATTCTGTACAGGGCATAAAATTGGATTTGGTCACTCAGGGTTAAAACACTGAACACCTTTATTAATAACTTGCCAGAGTGAGGTTACAGTGTGCAACAGGAAACACATTTTGGGAGTTCTAGTATGAATGAGAAAATGATGTAGCTCAGATAAGCCCTGTAAAACAAGCCTCAGACTAGGTCAGGGCCTTGCAATTATATTAACTCTTTCATCGCAAATGTGAGTCAAGTGTACATTTTGGCAGCAGGAAGCAATCTGAAATCATATGTTTATCCTTGCCAAAGCCGTATTTTGAAGGTCCCTTCTTATTTAGGTGCCTAGCTACAAAACAAAAACAGCAATCAAGTCATAAGCAGTTCCCATTAGTCAATTTTTAAAAAAATATGAAGTCTTGGCCTACATTCCCAATATGTGCAGTGTGGCAGTTCATTACAAGAAGAGACCTTAAAGCTTCTAATCCCTTAGCTCTGTGCATTTCACTTTCATTTTTCCTGACAATTTATGAAACTTGTGGCTGAGCATTTCCTCAGACACGTACGTGTGTGTGTGTATGGGCGAAGGCACTTCGTTCGGCAGTACAGCATTGCCGCCTTGAACATGCAAACAGTTGCCCTGGACACAGAGCTGTTGCTCTCGGGTGGATGGCTGAATGCATCCATATCAGCTCCGGTGAGCCCAAGAAGAGTGTGATAGGGCAGTTGTACAGTGCTGCTGCGCTCAGGGGCTCTTGTGAAGAAGCAGACTCATTCTCGCCTCCACCAGATGCTCCTGTTTCTTCCCTTCTGCTTGTGTTAGTGGTGGGCTGGCCCTTGGGAAGAAAATTTTAGTTAAAGCAGCAGAAAATTAACCCTAACAAAAAAATTGGTCTTTTGCTTACTATGTGTTTGAGTTGCTGCAAGAAACGTAAGACATCCTATCTCAAGGTGAGGTTGCAGTCTAATTTCCTCGGCTGTATTGAAAAAAACAGTTATTAAGCAACTAACTATTAATCAACTTTTAGAGCATATTTTCCATTATAAGATTTGGTTAGAACAGCCCTGAAAACTCCATGTGATGCTTCTAAGCAAAAGCCCTGCCTCTTGACAGCTTTGTAGTTCTGGTAGGACTTAGACATGGTTTAATGGTGAAGCTCTAATGAGCCAGATTACAGATTGTGGAGGAATGATACGCTCTGGTTTCTAATGTATAAAAACATTGTTGTAAAAGGACATCAGGCCTCAAGTTTGCCTGGTTTTCCTAAGCTGTGTCTTTTGAACTAATAGCACGTTACCTTTCCAGTGGGACTCTCCACAGGTTTTGCAAAGAGCTGTACCATAACGTTTTCAAGAGCTGATGTACTGGTAAACAGAGTCCTTGTTTAAGGTGAGACAGGCAGATTTACTGATGTGTAGACTTAGAGAGTAGTTTTGCTCTTTTGTCTTCATATTTCAAATCAAGAGACACCTTTTGACAAATAAAACAGGTCAGTATCAGATTTCACAGTAATTCTAATTTAGTCTATCTTCTGAAAATACTGACAGAGGAATTCAGTTAAAAGGAGGAAGGAGAGGATATTACATGCTCAGGAATCCAACTTTGCATATACAGAGAGTGGGAGTCATCTTGCCAGCTGAACCATCTGTGAGCATCACAGCAGCTTACTACCTTGGAATAGAAGAGAAGTTAATCAGAGGGTTTTTTTAGATGCATTCCAAGAGGATTTTGCTTTTCTCCTTCAGAAGAATCTCAATGAGTTAATTGGAGAACACCAGGAATGAAAACAGCGCAAGACACTCAGTGCTGTTTGTCTGAAACAATGAAATCGGTTAAGTAACTAAAAATTTAATCAGAGTTACAAAGAGCTTAAAGCCTTTCCCACACTCGGGAAGTAGCTCAGCCTACGACAGAACAACGTTGTTGCTGGCTCAGCTCTGCTGTCCACTCCAACCACCACGTACAGAGATTTTGTCTGCACTGTCTGAGATGCATTTAGAAACACTGATACTAGTCTCGGCACATGGGCCCTGTGTCACATAAGCGATAGGCACCGCCACAGTGTCCTCACCTGTAAATTCTCATCTCCTCTGGACTCTTCTTTGTTCTCTGTAGGCTGCAAGAAACACATGTTTGTTCATGCATGATACCAGCACTGCAGAAGATGTCTTTTCTAGCTAAATTTTATGTATGTTTGGGTTACTTACATTTTATTGCATACATGTAATGCACACACATATGTATTTGTGTCTATACACACACACACACAGAGAAGACACATGCAAAAGTTACTAGCAGCTATGAAAAATTGAACATTTTTACTTTTTTTCTTTGTGTATATAAACAGCAATTTACATTGGAAGTTACATCACTGTAGTATTCATTGCCAGAGCACCTGATACCAGTTTTTGGCTGGGTGTGGAAACTATTCCCCATTTTATTTTCCTTTTCCCTTTACATTTCCACCTCCCACAGTTAATTAGTTCCAAGAGGCTGTGGTTGCCACCATCTTCTGCAATGCAACTTTGTCTGATGGCTGGTGTTACTCATGTGTTCGTCAGCACTGTCAGCTCAGTCACTGGATTTCAGAGCTTACTACAGGCTAATTAAAAAGTGTCTACATTAATACAGATACGCTCATGTTACATCGTCTTTTCCTTTTATCTGGTTTGTTTCTTCAGGTGTTTCGTTCTGCCCCGTGTTGCCCTTTCGCTTCGAGAGTACAAAGGCACGTGTGTGTTTGAAAGAATGGATGAAGGAGCACACCTTGAGTCATGCTCCATCACAGAGAAGTAAAGAAGGCCACTGTCCTTGCATGTCTTGTACACTTTTTCTTTGACAAGCTATCAGATTTTCTTGATGTCATTACTTGTTTCTTGCAGTGGAGATGACCACTGGCTGCTTAATGAGATTTTTGAATGACAGTCAACATCTCTGCATCCAAAACCAACAGACGTAGTATTTACATTACCTGAATCAATATTAAGTAGATCAGGAAGTAACTTGGGAGGGGGAGAGGAATGTGTTCTGTCTCTCTCTTTCTCTCTCATACAGACACGTATACACACACACAGAGTTAATCTCATTTTATCTGGGGATTTAGAATTATGTTTATGTTTCGAACTTCTTACTCTTCCCTACAAAGCATTTATTTCACCAATCTTAAGAACAGGTAACAGAGGCTGGCTCACAGTGACTTGCCCGTGTGTCAGTCAGCGTTGACCTTTGAACACGGGAAAAGTCATGATTGATTTTACTCTGAGAGCTAGTTACAGGTAACGGAAACACTTGGAGATTTTTCTGCCTGCTAGAGCAAGAGCAAGCTCGTGACAAAATTAAGCATTTTCTTTCTTGTCTCTTCCCCTCCTCTTCCTTTCTTCTCCCTCTCCACCCCTGACCCCCCTTTCCACCACCGCAATTATTTAGTCCAAGAGAAGAAACTGAATCTCACATCAGTTACTGAATATAGGCCAGTGTTGGTGTCATGCTTTGTGACTTGCTTGTGACAACTTTCAGTTCTGCGTACTGAAAACGGGTTTCCTTGAACTGTATTTGCCCTGTCACTCCCCAGCAGCATCAGTAAAGGGAAGCACAGAAGAAACTCAACAATTCTTTTTTCACCCACTGGTTCTCAGTTCAGGTAGTCAGATACTGTAAACTTGACTGAAAGGAAAACATTCTATAAAGGATGTCTGACTTTGAGCCACTCATACGCCCTCTTCATTGTCAAAGGTGGGGAGGAACTGATAAGATTGTCAGACTTTGAACAATTCCCTTATTTCTAATCCAAGAAAGTGGGTTCTCCAGTGTTCCTGGACTTGTGCTCTAGGCTCAGGCAGAGAAGGGTCAATCAGATCACTGTCATCTTGGGGCAAAAGATCATGTTTGCAGAAATCTTGGATAATTTAGGCATGATCGCTGTGGTGCTGGAAGTTTAAGATGGGTCTCCAGGGAAACCATATCCCCAGTGGATTTTAACCTTGGGAGCCAGAAATCCACTGCTGTGTGATCCCTTTGACCTAATAACTCTGCTGGTCTTTCAGACAATTTTGAGTGATGTTTATTCAGTATTTAAGTGGCATTTTTTGTATTGTATGGAGGATAGAGTCTTTGATTACAAGAAAATTGAACATGAGCAAAAAAGAAACTATGTCATACAACCTTTACTCTTTGAAAATCTCATACTCAGAAAACAAGTAAATTATAAATGGACAAAGAGCAGAAAGCAGAGATTCTGGAGCCAGGAGACAGTGAAAACTCCCTTATGCTCAGAGGGAACATGATTTACCAGTGGGATGGAATATAGCTTGGGCAGGTTATCCTGAATAAAAACATTTTTTATCCTGAAAAAGGGGTCATTGTGGAAAAGAAAGAAATAAACCCCTTGTGTCTTAGATAGATCCCCAGGATGAAATGTTCCCCTGCATGAACCTTTGCATGTGCTTATGAAGCAATATTTTTCTTTGATGGGTTGCAAATGAACTCAGTAGCTGAGTTGTTAATATGTCAGATCTTTGTAATATGCCTCATGTGCTTCTCAGTATGATTATGTATTTTGTGCCTATATATATGCCTATATATATATAAGTATCAAAATCATATTCTCCTGTTATTGCAGTCAATATCATCTGGAGTTTTGTTAATTTTTTGAGGAGAGGACAAAATCTTGTTACTGGGAAATTCTTCACATGAAGAGAGATCCTATGCCACACTAGGTACTCCTATGAAAGAAGTGGTGTGTCCCAAATCACAGTTAAAAAAAAGCTTGTTTTGTAGAATTATGCTCTTTCCTACATCCCACAGTGGATTTCAATTTCTTTTCTGCTCTAATATCATGTTATATATGAGATAACAGGTGAAATTGGAAGAAATTAATGGCTTAGATCTTTAAAAAGCCTTCAGCTATAATGGGGTCAGTGCCTTAGAATACAAGATGAAACATTTTTATAACAATACTGAAATAGGATTTATCATTTCTTTTAATTCAAACCACAGCAAGCCCAAAAACAAGGGGTGGAAGAGGGAATAAAAAGTGGAACAAATGTGAGGAAAAAAGAAGAATCAGGAAAGAAACAGAGGACGGAGAGGCAAAATAGTGTTGCACAAAAAAATAAATATGCTTCTCTGCAGTAAATAAGCCAAAAAAGACTTAAAATCCTAAAAGCAGCTCACCTTTAATGAGAATGGCTGCTGTAGGGGACCTCTGCGTGATAAAACACGATGGGATGTTTAAAGATGAGAAGACTGAAAAGGTTACTGCGTATTCTTAAGCTTTCTATTATTTTTCTTGTTGGCCTGGCATTGTCAGAGTTTTGATCTGAAATGGCTTATTTTGTCCATTATTTATCTGTTTCAGCCTGAGAGAGTTTTAATTTACCATCTCTAAAAGGTTTTCTAGTGTGGTTTTTTGGTACTAGCCCAATCTCCTTATACTGGTAATGACATTAAGAGTATCTCTAGCTTTTGGAAGCATCACATGATTCTTTCTGAGGAAGAGTGCAGTAGAGGCTGAAGGCAGTTGTATATTGAACCCTGCCATCCATGGGAGTGAAGGAAATAGTCCTGTGCGCCTTATTCCCGTTTTGTGAGTCTGCCAAAGCCAGGCAGGAAAGCTGGAGGGATTCTTTGACCTTTTCTGTGCCTCATTTTCTCTATCAGTTAAATACTTACCTTAAGGCTAAAATTATTTTTAAACCCTCAGGCAGTAAATGTAACATATTCACATGCTAATCATAATTCAAGTCCATAGTGAGCACCATTGTAAAAAACACACCCCTCAGTGGCCCTTTTTCAAAACACACAGTCATTTGTAGATTGACCCCAGCAAGGGGCAGTTAGCATGGTATTTTCCAGGAGCCAGTTCAATCTGCTAATAAAAGCCTGGGGTGCTGAGTGCTTCCTGAACGATGCTTCCTGCAACCACTTAATACTGATGTTAGGGGCAAGATGCTTAAAAATGCATGGCAGATGGCTCACAGCAATCATGCAAGAGGATTTATCCTCCCAGAGACAATATTTTATTCCTGTTCTTTTCCTGGTGACTTTTGTCATACCGAGCAAGACAGCAAAAGCTAGGGCAGAATGAAATATGATGTCTTTCCCATGAACATTTCAAAACACACTTGAGAAGTTTTTCGTTTTGAAAATGAATTATTCAGGTTTGCCATGTAAAAAGGAGGGATTTTTTTAATTTGGATTTGAAATGGAAAGCATTAATTTTTTTTTTTACTTTTCAGTGCTGCTTTTTAATTAGTTGAAAAAAATGAATTGTGAAGTAGCTGTGGTTTTCCTAGAACCTACCGAATTATGCTATGCAAATATGTATATGTGTGTAAAAATACAGCTGAGAATGTCCTCAAGTCCAGCCTCTCTCTTCTGAGGAATTCTGAAGTGTTAGAGAGGGCCTAGAATTTATCAGTTGTGATAACCTTGCCTGGCCATATATAAGGTTTTCCTGTGCATCTGTGTCTCCTGTGACTTTTGATTAAGAATGTTACGAGAGTTCAAATGGGAAGAAAAAGTGTGAGAAGTTAAGAGGATAAATTGGAGAGGACTCCTCTATACCATGGCACATTAATACTGTCTCACCCAAATATCAAAAGACAGTAACTGTGAAAGCAGAACTGTGCAAACACTCTTTGTGGTGGTACAATTCTAATTTGACTTAAAGTTTTAGCTGAGTAACAATTTTTCCTTCTGAGCTTTCTGGTGACAAAGAACAATTACCCTCTGTGCAGGCTGGACTTTCCATCTCACCTTAAAAGCCATTGGTGCTTTAACAGATCGTACCAAAACATCCTGTCTTTCTGACAAACCTAGTGTAGAGTCCAGAGTGCAAACAATTTCTTTGCTGTTTGCACTATTTTGTTCCTGGTTACTAAGAAAACAGCCCGATGCTCTCTCTGCAGTATGGCTTTACATATGAATGCCTGAGACGTCCCTCCACTCTCTCCTGAAGCAGCAGTCCCATGCCGTGGGTGCAGACACTCCTGTTTCGTAGTGTTGTGGTTTAACTCCGGCTATCAAAATACCACAAAGCCGCTCTCACAAATCCCCCTCTCCCTTCCTCCAGCAGAGGGTCAGAATCGGAGGAAAAAAAATAAGGA
>NW_010264605.1:0-2750 GCF_000690775.1 Eurypyga helias
AGTGGCCATCACTGTAAAATCAGATGATTTTTTTTCCTTTCCACCCTTGACAGTTCCAGCAATCTTTCCACTGAACTTAAAGGCGTGTGGACAGGGCCCTGTGGATCCTGCTCATTTATCTCTGCAGTGGAAGGTTTTAAACCAGAATATGTATCATAGGTAATGCTGAGAAATAATCTTTGTAAAGGTCTCAATAGGATGACTTCTTTCATCCTAACATTTAGCAAATGTTATGGAATAAAAACTCTTCTCGTGGCACAGACTTACAGATTTGGGCACAGCTATCTCTATACCTTACTAATTATTTTCATATCTTCTGTCTTTCATGACAATGTCTTTGCTTTCCTGCAACTCATGGAAACAAAGGCATTGGAGGTTGCGGGGGAAGTGTGTGATGAATTAGGATTATGCCCTGTTTATTATTAACTTATAATTTGATATCCCTTTTTTATTATAGTGTTTAATTCCTCTCTGAGTCAGGCAGATGAAGCTGTAATTAATTGACAAATAATTTAGATTCATTTGTCCAATTCATTAGCATGACTAAAGGCTACATAATTGTTAAAGTAATAAATTTATTTGGAAGGATAGATGATGATTTTCACTCTGGTTCTTATAGAAATAATGCTTAATGGTCTGTATTGGTTGTGTTATGCTGAATCTTTATTTCAGTCTTATGTAAATTAGTATTAGAAAAAACGCCATGCATGCCTGTTCAGGGATTCATGTGAGGAGGCAACTGGCCAGTAACAGAACACATTGTATGCAGTGACAATAGAGGAAGGTACAAAAGAAGGAAGAAATAAAGGTACTCCTTTATTTTTTTTATTTTGGTGTGGAAACCTGTATGTTTGAATCTGTGTGGCTGTTTGTAGAGGGGTAAAATATATAGTGAACCAATCCAGCAGTATTGGAAGAGAGAGCTTATTCTCCCTTGAGGCCTCAAAGTAGTATTTGTCATAAAATGTAATGTTGATAATGATAAAGAAAACAAATCTCAGGACATCCATTCCTCAAAAGTCTGGGAAAACAGACTTATTTTCAGTCTATGAAGGAAACTGGAAAAAAAATCTGGATTTCATTGGAGCACGTCTGAATGCAATGCTGACAGCTATCTCTTGTACTGGAGAGTTTCCAGTTCAGATGTTTCCACTCATTTAATTCAGTAGTATGTTTTGGAAAGAGGAAAGATTCCTTCCATCCTTGCCAGGCAGCTCAGCTGTCCTGTTTTGCCTAAATGAAATTTACCTTAATGATTAGGCAGACACTTTTGAATGGCATCAACTGGAGACTTGTGTAGGCTGTTATCACCACAACTGAAAGCTGAAAGTGTGAATCACACTGACTTGTGTACATGAGGGTTACTCAGCCATGACTTTTAAACTCTCTAATTTCATAACACTGGAAAATATAGCAATAATTACTTAAAATAATTTTTCATTATTTCTTAAAAAACCCAACCTCTCCTTCCACCTCACCCCCCACAAAAACCAACAAAACTTTATATTTTGTTTCATTATTTTTCCTAAGCTACATGTTAGATTCTGTCTATAGTGATGCTCTGCAATGCACTTAGTTTTGTTAAGAGTGTATTTATTTCAGTCAAAATTTTATATGCTCATTGACTTAATATAAATATTAAAATAATGTTATCCTCCAGAGGAAAACTATTTAACTTATAATTTGTAAACAAAATATGCCATTGATACCTTGTGTTTGTTTGTTTAAAAACACGCACACAAAAAAGGGCAAACAAACATTTTTGGAAAAAAAACAAACATAAAACGCAACCACCCAAAACAACAACAACAACAACAACAAAAAAAAACAACAAAACAAACCAGCGAAACCCCCAGCAAAACCCCACAAACAAACACACACACACAAACCTGTAAAAAGTGCTTTTGTTCTCATTATTGCTTATTCAAGTAGTATATCTTACAGGTTATATTCATCTTCTAGTAAGTTCAGCAGAGAAGTGCACAAGAGTTCATGCTGCATTGTGTTTTAAGGAAAAATTCATAATTTGTCTCTTTTTCCTTAATATGGTGAACACAGAGAAGAAGGAATAAATTAAAATTTGAAAGCAGATCAGTTAAATAAATACATCACAGATAGTTTTGAAGGCAGTACTTGTTTCTGAAACTAATGAAGAAATTAATAGAATCAGAGAACGGTTTGGGTTGGAAGGGACCTTAAAGACCATCCAGTTCCAACCCCCCTGCCATGGGCAGGGACACCTTCCACTAGACCAGGTGGCTCAAAGCCTCATCCAGCCTGGCCTTGGACACTTCCAGGGAGGGGGCATCCACAGCTGCTCTGGGCAACCTGTTCCAGTGCCTCACCTCTCTCATAGTAAAAAACTTGTACTGTTAAAAAGTGCTCAAAAAGTTTTGCCATTATGAAATGACGGCATATAATGAACACTGATTTTTTTTGCAAATTATCCAGCCAAGGTGATTCTTGAAAATATTGTGAGAGCAGAAATGTATTTTTATAAATATATTGTTTAAAATACATGCATGCTCTAGAAATGAAAATGCATAATAAGCACACATGACCCTTAACTTACTGATGGGCCCTTAGTTCACGAAAAATAATTACAATGGTTTAAGTAATTCTGAAATATTAAGTGCTTCTGGTAGTTAATGGCCAGGTCTGTGGCAAAATATAATTTCTTTTGTGAGGATGGTATGTTGATTCCTTTCCTGCTCTCCCCCCACTCCCACACCGCACAGACCCACCAACCG
>NW_010264606.1:0-8935 GCF_000690775.1 Eurypyga helias
CGCTCACACGTACACACGCGATCGGGGACCCGGCGCTACACGTGTCCGTCCCTGCAGAACCGACCCCGAGGCACTCCCATCCCCGACCGCGCGTTGCGGGCGATGCGCGGGGTGCGACGAGCCCGAGTCCGGTGCCTAAAACAGTCCTGGAAAGCTGTGATTAGTGATTTGGGACGTTTTGCAGGGAGTGGGAGAAGGGCGAGGTGGGTACGAGAAACAACAAGGTAAAAGTGCTCGTGGGGAGAAAACATTGCTGAACTAATCCCATACGCAGCTTTCCTACACCGCTGTTATTTTCACGTGTTTAAAAAAAAAGAAAATCAGCTGCTGAGCCTATCCTTGTTAAGTTTGTCATCCCCAGCTTTGAGACTTCGTGCCCGTGCTGGTGTTTTTCGACCCTCCGCATCAACACAGCAAATCATCCACGTTTATAACTGGAACCAGTTGGTTAACTAAGAGGTTGACTTGTCAGCTCCTGGGCAACTTTCAGTGGTCAGCTCCCTCTTGAAACTAACATAAACCACAACAAACTGGTCGTAGAAATTCCTCAGGATAGAGACTTTTCTTCACTATGTCAGGAAAGTTCATTTCCATTAGGCTTTCCTATTTCAAGTTTTGTCGGGTCGTAAAGCTCGTATGTACAGTACTCCTTAACCAGTGCTTTAAATAAATTCCAGCAAGGAAGGACGTTTTCCTGGGAAAAGAAACGTGTGCCCAAAATGAGCTGGTTGGAGAGGTGGAAATTTTAGTCAAAAGATACTGTGGCTGAAATGTGAAGTCCCGCTGACAAGACATGCTGCTTATTTTTTGGGAGAACGTGGTGCTGCTCTGTATTTTATTGCATTAAAAACCATATTTCAAAGTATGACGTGTATGAGTTGCATATGTGGAGTTAGACTGCGTGTGCCTTCTTCAGACTGCGGGCAGCTGCTCATGGAGTTCAGACAAGCTTGGTTGGCTGGCTGTTTTTACTAGTAAAGAAATACAGGAAAAGAATAGTAATTTACAGATTTTTATATAAAATAAAGCTATTTCTTATCATGTAACTCAGAGTTACGAGTTACGCTTGAGAAGGCATAGCAATGTTTATATTCAAAACATAGACAAACAGGAAAGATCTATGGGTCAAGGAGATAAAAAAATGAAAAAGTTCTGCCATAAAACCTTATCAAAGGCCTTCAAGCCTGCAAATAAATAACCCTCCACATCTGTCCCTTCCAATAGATCCGTCCTTTGCTCACACCAGGAACTTCTTAAATTTCAGGACAGGCAAAGAGGAGGAAAGCAAAACACCTGTGGAGAGAAAAGTCAACAAATTTCAAGAGCCAAAGTGTCATTTGTTCTAAAATCATAGAGGTCAGGTTAAGGAATCCTCTGTGAAGGATTGCAAGTACCAGTTGGGAGCCAAGTACAAAGGAAAAGGAAAGAGGGAGCATCTGTGCAACATAAAATCCTGCCAGTTTACAGCTTTATAATCAGTTTAAACATTTCTTCAAATTACAGCAAGCTGAAGAGCACTATCTTACCTCCATGCAATGATCAGTGCCAGTTTATTATTACACGCATTTATCCTCATCAGAATATTCCACATGAGCTAGAGAATGTATACTGAGATCCAGCTCTGGAATTTATCATCTGACTCGATTATTATGGTTTGACTAAACATCTCTATATGACTTGTAACTGAAATATATACATTGAATTAGTCTGAAGGACTATATCACCATTGTTCAGTGTCCATTATTACCATTGCCTAAGAAAACTGACTCTTCTCAAATTTCACTGGACTACGTACCTTCTTGGAGAAGAGGATTATTGTGTTTTCTACCATTACTTTTTCCACAGTTCATTGCTGGCATTACAAAGTACCAGGCAATCAGAATGATCTCCAGTTCAAGACATGGCACTACTAATACAATGTTTTCCTAACCTTGGTTTCTAATGAGCTTTGAATGACTGTGACGTTAGATGAGAATCTCAGCTTCTTAAACAAGTATAACTCCATTGCGCATTTACACTGAGGGAGTGCATTGGGTGTCACAAATTGAAGAATAGAAATTTCTTAGTCCTTGACAAACGAATGAGAAAATGGAGTGCTGTGGTACAGGCAAGATCTTGAATGAGTCAAGAAATGTGCATGAAAATGGAAGCATTTTAGGGCACTGCACTTTCGTGCATGTTTATACAGTCCCCAAAAAACATCTGCATAAACTGAAGCTCTAGTATTTCATATATACTTAACGTAGATAGTAGCATTGCAAATTAAAATAGCACAGGAGACTTTTACACAAAAAAAACCAACCAACCAAACAGAAAAGTTTTCTATGTAAAACAAGAAAGTTATCTGTAAATACGCAGAAAATACCCAGAGATGTGGTCACAGGGAGCCTCTTAAAGTCTTGTTTTCTGTCTCACCAATTTTCATGACTTAGAGTTGCCTTAGGGACTAAATGGCAAAGGAATGGAAAATCCTAATACTTGGAACATGTAGCGCAACATGAATATGTTAATCTAGCCATCTGTGGATAACAACCTATGGATAAAAACATTGCCTTTGGCAAAAACAGAGGTTTAGGAGAATTCAAACTGGAGAAAGCCCAAATACACAGTGTCTGAATGGAACTGCCCTGCCATCCTGCAACTAAGTAAACTCCAAGTGAACACCAAATATGTTTTTTCAGCTTTTGTCTGAGTTCCTGTGCTTAAGGCAGAGCTATTGTGTCAATGGCAGGTTCCCTTCAGGCCCCTCAGGAGCATGAAGTCACCTCCTGACCCCAGAGGGCAGTGGGGGCACTCATAGCTGTCAGCGCTACCATGCTTTTCCTCATCCATAGCATTTAATAACTTGCACATCCCATCATCCCACCTTACCACCCACCCCACTCTCAATGATCCTTTCGCCTCGCCACCTATTGGGGCATTTCTCCGCTATGAACACCATTGACACGATATCTGCTGGAAGTGGGGTAGGGAATTTTCAGTAGTTTCCAGGAGGAGGTACACCAATAGAACCAGTCGATAATCCCACCCAGAAGTATGTTTAATGGCTAAATAAGGTTTTTAATCAACAGCGGTACTGTACAACAAAGGGTCTGTAATTTTTAGCTGGTTTTTGTTGGGCTTTTTTGCACACACTCGTTATCCCTTCTGCCTCTCTGCCTCATTATCTCATAAGCACCACCCAAGTGTTCTGAAAAAGCATTCTGGAAATAATTATCACTTGTAATCAGAGGAAAAAACCAATACAATAAACTGCCTGTCTGCCTCTAATAAACATTCACTTGCTACTAAAAGCTGGTTTAGATAACTCTTCAGTTGTTTCCCAGAACCTTCAAGTGCTTTTCGCCCTCCCTTGGAAAAGTACTTTCAGAGGTTAATAAATCTGAGCTGTGACAGAGCAAAGAGAGGAGTAAATTCAAAGCAAAAAGCCCTTCACAGCACACCCTGCCCACAACTTCCTCTCGACAGAGATACCACCTCTGCAGCTTGGCAGGCTGGAAGCACAATCCAAGGAAAGAGGTGTAAGGCAGGGCAGCTCCCAGGTTCCTCCAGATGCTCTTCAGCTGGTCGCTTGAGACTCTGCATCGGCCACAAAAGTCTTCGCCCTTTCTACTCCTGAAAGTGATTTCAAGCTGCAACTTGAAGTTTATGTTAACAATAATTTGGCTCAAAGATGTCAAAGGCTTCCATGAGGATTAAAGGAAATATGCTTCTTTGGAAGAACATGGGACACAGCTGCTCCAGGAGACTGCAGGAGCTGTCACGGAGCAGGGGAAAAGGCGGGAGCGGATTGAGATTGAATCTCTCCAGCCTGGCCACAAAAAGCACTGCGCGGGCTCCACCCGGGCTCAAGGTCTCTTAAGGGCTTCCCTGCTTCGTGGTACAGGGTTCACTGACCTCAGGAGTTGCCCAGACTTAAGTGCTTTGCAGAGAGGAGGGCTGGCTTTGGAGAGAAGCGGGCACTCTACGACAGTCTAGAGGCAATAAGGGAGAAAAAAACCAGAAAACTAAATTCCTACTCTGCTCCTGGAACAGTAATTCCATAACACAGGGGATTTTTAATGCCCAGGCTATTGCACATGCCTGGTATATGGCCCCATCTTCACGCACCTCCACATCCCTCACACTGAGAGCACTGTAGGTAGCACCCTTTCCCCTGAGCTCCCAAGGGGCTGTGAACACCCAGTCACTTCCTCCAATTATCAGCCACAATTCTGCCAGGCTGCTGGGGAGAAGGCATCAGGAGAAGCTGAAAGCTCTGCCAGGGAGATGTGGGCAGGAATTAGGAGGGCACAGAAGCACCATCACGGCCTGTTCCTGCACAGGGGTCGTGCAGGGCCCTTCCCCAGTCTCAATAGGAAAGGCACAACACCAAATAGTGTAATAGAAGTGCTTTAATAATAAGATACTCATAAGAAGAGGCATATAGGTAGTGAGTAATTCTAACACCTCTTCATTCTGGTAACTCTGCTTTCATGCAGCATAGTCTAGACCCAATGCAAGCAGTATGGTTGCCCCAGACCCCCCCTTTTGAAATTAAATATGAAACTACCTCATTTTATTGTGGTAAATACATCACATGCCTTAATCATGTCTACTATGAAGACACTTGTTCTAACTCTTGTCTCTTCATGGCTAGCAAAGCAGGAGATGCAGGTAGCAAGAGATACTGGGAATCCATGCCTGCAAAGGTGCAAAGGGAGGCATGGTTTGGAAACAGGTTAATAGAGCTGCACTCGTTCCACATTGCAAAACAAGTGGTGATGTTTTTCTGTTGAATGGTTTCTGCTCTTTTCCTACTGGAACTGACTCATTGACATCAATGGTGTCAAAGGAAAGACTCAGCATCTTTTCTGTGAACACCTCACAGGTTGGAAATTGTGATTATTGTCCGACAAGAATGATTGAGTAGTATACTGTATTATGGCAAATATATTCCTCCCCAAAAATCACAGTGAATTCACATTAATTTTTCTTCTGTTGAAAAATATGGAACCCCTGGGCAATAAGGAATACGATGCTGTCACTGCTGGTAATCAGCAACAACCCTTCCATAATGCTGTTCCCAGTCTGGGCATGGGACTTTTCCTTACATTTTGATTAAATTGTCTGCAAGAGCTTGGAGGCTCCAGTAACCCATGCAGGCAAAGGAACAGCCACAGTCAAGTTCATGACAGACATCTGTAACACGAAGAATAAGTGATAACAGCTGGAAAAAATCTTCCTTACCATCTCTGAACTGATCTTGGACAAATTGGAATTAGGAAGGGAAGAGAATATAACTTGGCCTTCACAGGGATGTGCAAACTGAATGGCATTTAATTTGTGCTCCTAACATCTCAGATAGTTCTGAATGGATAGAGAATTCATAAAATAATTTAGCTCATACTTTTAAACCACAATTAATTTGCTAGAGCAGGTTAAAGTTTGTGACTAATTTTTGCTTCCTTATTATTTTGCAAAAATACTAAATAGGAGTTAATCAGTTAATCATACCCTCTGATCTTTTTTCATTCAATTTGCATTTTTTTCTCAAGTGTAGTCAGGTATGAAGTTGGGAAAAGATCCATAGGACGTCAGTGTTGTTCCAGTGGTTGAGCTTTTAACAGCAAGTGCTGAGATTTTGCTGCCCAGAGACATATACCTGCCTCTGTAGAATCTGCATTAAAAGAAAGCATCTTGACATGAGATTAGCACAGTTTCATCGCCTTTTTTTTTTGTACAATATCTAGAGATAATGCAAGAAAGAAAATGTCAAGAAAGCAGAAGGTGAAAGCCAAGAGCTTAAATATGTGACCTTAGTCCAACTTGTGGAGCAATGAACATCCCCAGTTGTCTTCTGTATCTTTTAAAATTGTCATTTGTTTATACACTTAAACATGAAATTGCTGTTAGCTTAAGCTTTTGTTATAGAAATTTGCTATAGAATCTAATTCAAGAGTCAATTTAACTTCATTAAGGTGGGAGGAAATACACATATAATGCAAGCTATTTTTTAATCTTAACTGCCATCCCTGATATTGCAGGAAAAGTGCCTTACACCTGTCTAAAAAGCCGTTATTAGCAAACTGAATAATTTATCACTTCCAATTTTCAAGAATTTAGCCCTGCCTAAGACAGCAACCAGAAGCCATTTAAAAATAATAATTAAAAAAAACCCCAAAACACATCAGGTTCCTAACTTGAGGAAGAGTGGGAGGTTCCTAATGTGAAGTTCAGTATTATCATTTTGAAAACAGCACTAACTCTTCCTGTCTGTATAAACAGGTGACTCTGCCTTCCTACTACCTGATGGGTACAGTTACATGTATTTCTACTGAATTTTCATAAGTGGATTAAAAAAGGATACTGTAATCTGGAAATCTCTGTGCTTTACCTTTCTAATGCTATTTAGAAAGATTCTTTGCTCCTCAACCATTACCATTAATACGCAGAACAGAAGCAGAGGTAATGCTTAAGTTTTATCTTTAACATTAACTCTGCATTATTTGAAGTGTATGATTTTTGAATTAAATACACATATTGAACTAGCTACAGGTAGTTATGGAATCAGTCTTTAAGTTGTGCTGAAAGGCTAGCTTGATTTGGAAAATAGGGGAAATTAGATGCCCTATGAATTAATAAATAAACAAATGTGGGCAAAGGACAAAGCTTATGGGGCAATCAATTACTGTTAAGTTAAATTGCACTGAGTAGAATTTATTTTCTGATTCCCTTTCTACTTACATAGCTATCTATGGTGCAAATTCAGTGTTAAATGCTACTGAGCCTGACAGTAGCATTGGCTCTCTCTTTTGTGATGTATAAACAAATGCTCATCAGTGAAGAAACAGTCTAGCATTTTTTAATATCTAGCATGGTATCAGCTCCACTTTAAAAATAATCATAATTAAAAATTCACTGGATACTGGAAAGGTTTAGAATCAGAATTGCACAGCAAGAAGAGACAACTGTGTCTACGTAAATACTATACACATGATGGATGAGTTGTCAGGCTGTATTTACTAAGGTAGTATTTCTGTGTAAACTCCGTTGCTAATTAGAGGTTTGTTTTGGAGAACGAGACGCAAAGCCAATCAGTTTGATGAGGGGAGAGTTTAGGAGGTGAGCTCTCTAGCTCATCTTCGATGTCAATCAAGAAATGCCTGTGTTCAAACAAATGAAAACATTATCAAGCTTTAGACACTGCAGCGCTGTATTTGCCATGCCTGGATCCCTCCCTGCATGTTTCTGATCCACTGCAGGGCCATCCTGCGAGTGGCAATTAAAATTCTTCCCCACCCCCAAAAACTCTCTTCTCCTGCCTCTTTATATTGTGCGCCCTGAGGTGACTCCACTGGTCACCAACCTGAAGATGTTTGTGTATCACCTTGAGCTGCTCATGAAATCAGGCTTTCTTGCTTTTTTAGTTTTTGTCAATTGTAAAAGTAGGGGAAAAAACCCCCAACTGCCTGGTATTACATGCACAATACAACCAACCAAACTTTTTTTTACGTCAAAGATTCTTTCATAAACACTAGTAAGGAACGGAAAAAATAGCTAATATTGGTGTAGGATTTTTTTATAAAATGTCAGAAACTGCAGAAGATTGAAAGTTGCTCTGTCAAAGAGTGGCTGAAAATGAGCCAGTTATAAAATAAAGAAGTCAGCACATAGTTTACACAGTGATTTTTGGTGAATATATTAAAACATTTCCAAAGTACACTATGAACTCTGTAAGGTGGTGACACAAACGATACATAAGATTCAATTAACTGCCATGACAATGAAGTCACAAACACAAGACCGTACAGAAAAAAACAAACCAAACCAAAACAAAAAAAGAAACTTTAAATCCCAAATCAAATCACTAACATGTAGGTTAAGGATTACTTAAAAGCAGAGAAGCCTATTGAAGAGTAAATGCTTGCAATAAAAAGTTATTAAAAACAACACATATAAACTACCGTTAATTAATTTAATGGATTTTCACTCTTAAAACCTATGTTCTGTTTCATTTAAAACTGAAAATTTTACTACGCTCAGAAATCCTCAGTAAGCTCCAAGTTTTTCCGATTCCATTCCGCAGTTATTTAAAACAGCCACTGGATGGCACTGTGGAACCGCAAGTCAAAACCTTCCATGCCTCGCCACCCATTTCATTAACTGTGCTAATGAAATCAGTGCAACCCGTATTCGCAAAGCAGGGCACACCAGCTTCCTCTTTACTGGAAACTTTTTGCATTTTTCACACCTTTCCCAAAGAAAATCAGAAAACACAGGTTCAGTTTGGCTTAGACCCTCCTGCTGGCTGCGGCACAGCGGGGCTTCGTGCTGACGCTGGCCAGCTCTGGATGCTTCAGGCAGACAAAACAGTCACTCTGATGGAAAAAATGATGAGGCAGGCTGTCTGTAGGGGAGTTTTCCTGCTCCTGAACAGTTTAGCATTAGCTGAGCACATAAAGCATGAGTCTGATGTGTCGATTTTTCACCTGCCTTATGTAACTTACTGGTGGCACGAATGTCCTCATCATGCATACAGTGCCTGAAGACAGGCAGTATCAGGCTTATATAAGCTGGCAAGTATTCAAGGACCTTCTTCTCCAAGCTCAGGAGTGATGCATCTCAATGAAGAGGAAGTTGGGTAAAAGCAGCTGCACACCTGTGTGGATGAACAAGCAGCTCCTGGACAAACTGAAGCAGAAAAAAGCAGCCTACAGTGGGTGGAAGCAGGGACAGGTAGCCTGGGAGGAATACAGGGAAGTTGTCCGAGAGGTCAGAGATCAGGTTAGGAAAGCAAAAGCCCTGACAGAATTAAACCTGGCCAGGGACATCAAGGCCAGCAAGAAGGACTTCTATAGGTACATAGAGGATAGAAGAAAAAAAAGATCGCGGAAAATGTGGGACCTCTGTGGAAGGAAACGGGAGAGCTGGTTTCCCAGGACATGGAGAACGC
>NW_010264607.1:0-1053 GCF_000690775.1 Eurypyga helias
TGATTCTATGATTCTATGTTGAGATTTTGTCTCAAAGCACTGACCTGTAAGAAAAGTTCCAAAACCTGTCTACATCTTAGGCAGCATTGTTCCTGGGAAAGTGTAAAGATGTAAGTGAGGCATGATTTATAGGGGAAGGATATGCATGTTCTACTGGATTTATGTATGTGGAAAAGTATGAGATTTGGGGCAAAAGTTCTTGTTTTAGTCATGTGCGATGGAAGAATAACAGTAAAGACATAAACCAAATGCAGTGGGAATAACACAGTCTTTAATGTAAGAACTACTAAGAAAGAGGTAAGATGGGCTAGAAAAGAAAGTTCTGATGAGTTAAGCAATAAGAAACTCTGGTTTAGGAAATGCTCATGTCCAGCATATATCAGAATATTTTGCTAGTATATGATTAACTTTAAGGGCATGTTTAAAAGATGTATAGAAGCTGAACCAGAAATTAGAGCTACTTTAAAGAAGAACTTTCTTTGCTTTACATATAAAAGAGCTGAGATAAAAAAAAAAAAAAAAAAAAAAAAAAAATCTGGACTCTCATGAACCCTTACACTTAAAACATGACATTTGGGAAATCTTGAAAGAAAAAGAAAATCACTGAAATGAACAGCTCACAGAAGATGGTTTCTCAAACAATGTCCTGAATCCTGCGCTTGTGTTATGAAAGAGTAGGAGAGAAGCGAAGGGAAACAGTGACTCACACAGATTGGTACGATTCAAGGTTAAGTAATCAAATAAAATCTCTGGTAGCCTCACTTTCTGTTGTACTTAAAATGAATCACCAGTTTATTTTTAAAATTGTGTGTACTGTTCCTGATATTCTGAGGAGAATGTGGCACCAGAAAAAATGTCAAGAAACTTACAGAAAATACTTTCTTTCCAGAATCATCTGCTACAGGTAACACAGTATTTCCATTTGGACAATGTAGTTCATAAGTGAAATTGAATGGGACAAAAGTTAGCAATATGTGATTCAAGAACATATGAAATGGCCAAGTGCAAGATTCTGCAACTGGGTTGATGCAATCCCAAGCACAAGGACAGACT
>NW_010264608.1:0-814 GCF_000690775.1 Eurypyga helias
AGCAACCTGATCTAATTGAAGATGTTGAATTACTCAATTCATTCTAATTTTAGAATTTACCTAATACAACATAAGCAAAGATAAGTTTATAACTGTACAATCTGCCCTGAGTAAATGATTATATAATGATTGAGTATCTGACAGGCAGACAGATAGTCAAAAAAGGCACTGCTAAAGGGAATATAAAGTATCATAGGTGGAGTAATTGTTCTTTTGCAGTAAAACACAGTTTCTTTTATTTATTCCTACTGTTCATTTGTCCCTGAATTTCAGTTTGTGTAAAGAAGGGTCAGGCAAGTAGTTTATGACAAATCCAAATTAAATAAATTATTATAATATCAACACTGGAAGGAGTTTACAGATGCAGCAGCAAGCCTAATCTGAATCAATAACCAGAAAGAAGGATTGACTAATCTCTTTTACATTTGAATGTAGATTGCTGTTTCTCATATGACCAGTAGAAACTATGAGGGATTGATAAGTACCAGGAAATTCTCTGAGAATCACAGAGTCATAGAATGGTTTGGGTTCGAAGGGACCTTAAAGACCATCTAGTTCCAACTCCCCTGCCACGGGCAGGGACACCTTGCACTCGACCAGGTTGCTCAAAGCCCCGTCCAGCCTGGCCTTCAACACTTCAAGGGATGGGGCATCCAGAGCTTGTCTGGGCAACCTGTTCCAGTGTTTTACCACCCTCTCTGTGAAGAACTTCTTCCTGATATCTGATCTAAACCTCCGCATTTTCAATTTAAACCCATTACCCTTTGTCCTGTTACTACAGGCTCTAGCAAAATGTCCCCTTCCAGCTTCCTTG
>NW_010264609.1:0-4510 GCF_000690775.1 Eurypyga helias
GCCTGCCTGCCTGCCTGCCTTCATTTCCAAAAGAGCCTGAGCCTAGGGCAAGGGGATGTTTTGACTTCCAAGCTGGTTTTTTGGAAGCCGGAAGAATAGAAATGCACTCCAAACCCGGCTTTGGTGCAATTTGCCGCATCATTAATATAAACCACTGGAAAAGACGCAGGGTGGGTCTGCCTGGGTCTGAGGCAGGGCTGTGTGTCAGGACGCTGGGATAAACCTGATGGGCATCATCCCGCAGTGCAAGCAGCTGCTGCAGGGTGCTGGTGACGGCGGCTGATGAAGCCCTCCAGCTCCTGGGTTGTGCTCCAAGCTTTTCTGGGGGTAACTGGGCTGGGAGGATTGCCTTGCTTTGAAATCTGACTTTTCAGGCAGTGATTTGTACTGCCATTATTTCCAGATCTCTTGGCAACACACGTTCGACCTGAATCAGGCCGGGCTATATCAAGTTAGCAAGAGTCAATAAGCAGTTTTTTTTACGTCAGATTTTTGCTGACTACAGAAGGAAACAGATGATCTGTTCCCATGGAGCAGACAAGACAGCGATGCCTCTGGGTTTCTGCAGGCGGTTTTGGGACGCGGTGTTTCTGATCCTTGACCGGAGCCCTTGAAATTGGGTTTATCACCGCACGGCCACGTTCCAGCGTGGCTCATGCGTAAATGTCTGCAACTTGGGAAAGGGAATCGGAGCTGACTGCTCTTGAATCATCGCAGCAAAGCATGTTGAAGTAGAACAGCAGAGAGACAAGTTGCACTGATTTGGCAAAAAATAAATAGTCGCGTGCTGTTTTGTTGCTGTGATGCATCACTGCTTGTCAGTATCATCTGCCTGCCCAAGGCGATGCTGCAAGCGGCAGGAAAGCCACTTCTTGCTGCCAAATACGTTTATAAAGGCCAGGAGGGTCTAAAAATCTGCCCCCTCCCCCCCCCCCCCAAAAAAAGTGCCAGACACTACAATGTCTCTGGGGGACGATGCTGCCATGCAGCTCAAGGAGCATCACTACGGGGTGCAGGGATGAGTCCCCAGCACTTGCGCTTTGCTGTTGACCAGGACCTCCAAAAATGGGGTTTAATAGGGACTGATCCATACATTTCATAGCCAGTTTTCATTATTTAGCACTTTTTTTCTCCTTTAATGGCCTTTCTACAGTTTTAATTTTTCTCCTATCATCCTCTCTTTCTTCTTCATCACATGAACCCAGTTCTGCTGATACACAAATCAACACCTCAGTGTTCAAGCAGATTTAAATTGAAGCCAAAGCAGCTGGATTTGTGTGGGTTTGCGGTATTTTTCTTCTCAGAAAACTTTGCTTTTCTTGCAAAACTCTTATTTAGTGTCCTGAAAACCTTGGGAGTACCCCCAAGTAGGTCGTGGGGAGGAGCGAGCAGAGCACACTTCTCCTTATGCCTCATGTCGGAATGTGACTCACTGATTTGTGACCCGAGAACAAGCCTTTTCATGCTTTTATTTTCATATGCTTCATTTTAATGGAATTGTCTGCATGTCGAGGACACCGGCTGAGAATTTCATGAACATTTGAGGCAGCTCAATCCCTTGAATCTCCAAAGGAGCCTTGAGTCTACAGAGCGATAAACGTGAATATGTTGCCTGAGACCATGTACGTCACGTTGTACATTTTGAACACGAGCTTTTCCCTGGGTTTGCACAACCTGCAACACTTCGTTAGACCGAGAGGCTGAACCACACGTCATTCTAAATGCAGGAGAGGAAAGGTGGGAAGAGAGGGTCATGCTGCCTGGAGAGCAGCCCTGGGCAGAGGGTGTTTGAAGCCCTCCTTTTTAGCAGCCTAGAGCTAAAGCTCTTCTCCCACCCCTGTACCGTGTTCATTCCTCACTAAAGTACAGGTTTCTGCTTGGTTTGGTACCAGGTTATATTTGACTTCATTGAATAAATCATCAAGAGCCAGACCCTGAACCAGACCCTCCCAAGCACAGGGTCATGGGAGGAGGAGACGGCAACTCCCACTTCTGCCACAAATCCCCTATGGGGCCGGCACAGGGATGTCTCTCACCCTAACGGTCACAAATATCCACCACAATCCCGTAAAACCTCAGAAGCTGCTTCAGGTGAGCCTGAACCCACCTGTAGCTCCTGGGATTTAGTGGTCAGTCTCTGCTCCTGGTCTGTCTGCGCCCTTCCCTTCTTGCTCAGCCTGGAAGCACGAGCTGAGTTTTGCACAAAGCAATTTTCTGAGGGGTTTGGGGTTTTTTTGTTCAGAACATCCAAATACGAGCTGGATGGACTCAAGGGGCTACTGCAGGCAGGGGTGACCCCAGTCCCGGTCAAATGATTCATCTTTTCTTGCTGCAGTTCAGGAAGCCTTGCACTTACCGCCTCTGGTCCCTGCTGCCTGCGGGGGTGGATGCCTCTGTGCAGCCATGAGCCAGACTTCCCGATCTTCGCTGTGGCTGCTTGCTTGTCCCTTCAGTCTCGTGGCTTGTTTGCACAGGTACCTGATGGAGCCCGACCCGCATGGCGCCAAATCCCCTTTTACTCTTTATTCCACTGCAGGTCCTGGTTGCCCCGATAACTGAGAAGGGGCAAACGTGGCGAGATATCTACTTGCCTGGAGAAGGGCAGCTGTGGAAGGACGCTAGCACCGCCCGCGTGTTCGATGGAGGCACCGTCCTCAGGAACTACTCCGCCAGCCTTGCTGAGGTGCCGGTTTTTATCAAGACCTCCTGAATTCACAGCCTTTGGACAGCTGACCTCTTTCAGAGCAGCGCTGGCCAGATGGGCTTGCTCCTCCTTGAGACTCAGCCTATTTGCACTTTTCCAAGAACCTTTTTTTTTTAATTATTATTATTTCAGTAGAAATTGTTTGAACCTTTTATTATTCGCTGTTATTCTAAAATAGTGGAAATACAGCTTTGGTACAAATACGCACCCACGCAGGATGTTGGCCTGTATCCTTTCCAGGGTTTTCCCAGTGAGATATCTGAGGGGGGTGTGTTCAGGTGGGCACGTCTGGCACTTCCAGCTCCCTGTCACCATGCTCAAAGGTGCTGCCTTGTCAAGAGAGTGGATTTTCCAGAACAGGAGAAAAATATCAGCTTCTACTAGGATGGGTTATTCTGCATTTAAATAAAACAGGTCAATACAGGGAATTCCCACTGGTTTAAGCGAATCTTCATGAGGTTTTGAGGTGAGAAAAATGACTTAGGCGTGACTTTGAGTCCTACAGAGGTGGATGGGATTTCAGTGCATGCTGAAGTAATGCCCCGACATGGGAGCTCCACGGCTATGAACTGGTAAATGCTTCCAGTTCTGACAAAGTACAACAACATAGTAAAAACAAACAAACAAAAAACCCCAACCAGCAGGAGCCCTTCTAATTGTTATTTTAATTTAAGCATGTTACGTTTACCAACTCACTGTGCTATTTCTTTTTACTGTGCAACAGATGTGCATGTCTGCATATTTTCCAGATGTATTTCTGCATCTTTCAGATTGCTGGAGCAGGAATTGGTGGTTAGGGCAGGTTTTCTTGTAAAGAAGAGATTTTCTTGCAGCGCTTATCGCTACACAGATTAAAAGACTCTTTTCCCTGCCACAGATGTTTAACTGTTTGCGTACCTGACCACTGAGCTCATCGACCTTTTGGCAGGCTGCATGTCTGCATGGGATTGCAAAGATGCCCGGCATATACGGAGTTTTCTGAAATCTCAGTGGCACTTTGGCTGTTTTGATGTCCGTCTGATGCCTTTTATTTATTTGTGTGTTTAATCAGAGGGAGAAACCAGCTGGCTCCATCTCCTCTGTCATTCCTGTTGTGCAGGGTGCTGTGCATGGGAATGGGGCAGCAGGACTCCAGGGCCAATGCTGGCAGAGAGCTGAGCTGGACAGTCACTGCTGCTGGCAGGGCTCAGATTTGGCTGCACCACAGACAACTGAAGGGATTTTGACTCCTGGTGCCCCCTCCATCTCACTGGCCTCCGCTATCGCTGGCACCCAGCATCGCCTTGGCGTGTGGGCAGGAGGGCTCTGCCTGGCAGCAGCAATCCCTGAGCATGCTCTGCCATGCCTACCTGCTGCACCATTCCCATGCAATACAGAGCAAAACGGTAGGCAACAAAGTGAAAAATGGCCCTGCCACTCAAGGCTCTTGGGCATCTGCATTGCACTGCCCTGGAGCGAGCACGGTGAACACATGGGGCAGGAGCAGTTGTGTCCTCAGAGAGGTAACTGAGGGCGAAGCCCCCTGATGAATGGGTGCAGACTCATTCCTCATGCCAGAGCAGAAACCATTAATAGCCCGGATGAAGGATGCTAGTTCAGGCAGAAGTATCTCTGGCCATAGACTTGCAGAGGCAAGGCAGAAATTTCTTTGCAAATTGTGTCTGCGTATGTATATTTAAATACATTTTTATATATTTATATAGTATTCTTACAAGTCAACTTTAAGGCTGTCTTAAACTCTCAAGTAAATAAATTGAAGAGCCAATGCTCATCAGCCCGCAGACCCCTGAGCCTGAGTGAGTTGTG
>NW_010264610.1:0-9220 GCF_000690775.1 Eurypyga helias
GTGAAAGCAGCTTTGTGGTATTTTGATGTCCGGAGTTAAAACTTGACAAAGTTAAACATTTTATCAGATTTTGGAAGAACAAAATTTTGTCTGTGCTGAGCAGCAATGCATTGTTCTTCTGTTAAGCTAAAATAGTAGGTGGTAGGACACTAAACCTGATCATGAGCCTGGATAGAAGCCCAATTGAGGAGAGCTATGAGAAGAAATTAAACAAGACAGGTAGAAGCTGAGCAGGAGTTGACCACTGACGGTGGTTGTTAGTACTGAGTGGCTTATTCATGGCGTTTTATTGAAATACAAGTGCAGAGGAATATGCCATAACTGGTGAGACTTTTCTGATTTCAGTGGATCGTGATATTGGAAAAGTTAATGGTCTGAATCAGTGGTTTTCAAATGTCATTGACTATACATTATAGTGAATAAAAACTCAAAAAAACCAGCTGGGAAAAAACCTGTTGGGATTCATTACCATGCCTTTTTTTGTTTGTTTGTTTGTTTTGTGGTGGAAATGAGAATGAGCAACTGGAGCTTCACAAACCCCCACAAAAAATAGATTAGGTAATACCCAGAAGTAGAGATCCCTCCTCCATCTGCCCATCACAACTGCATTTTACGTTGTGATTATGTTGTTTGTTGTATTTATTCTGGATTTGGTTCATGCCAGCCTATTATGTCTTCCAATATCAGTTTGTTCCTTTTGCCTACCACATTCTTTTCTCCCTGTCCAAAACCGTTTGCCATGTGGACGGCTTTTCCCCTCTATGAAATGTAAGATGGCTGGGAAGAAATACTATGCTGAATGGACAGCCAGAAATAAGTTAACTAAATGCAGTTCTTGGTAAGCATTTACCATGGCTCAGAGGGGGCTCTAGAGGGGTCTGTGAGAAGTTTAATCTGTCTTAGTTTTATTATTTGTGTGACACATGCAGTAAGCTCAGAAAAGGACATGTAAATAAACCCATTACATCAATTTTGACTTAATGACATTGACTTGCTTCTGACCCTACTAGCCCCTGAAACTGATAAACATTCAGAAAAGGAGTGACAAGATTCGTATGTATAAAGATACTGACTGCGTGAATGGGGTCAGAAAGCTCTCAGTGGGATCCTGTGTCTCTTACAGTTGTACCTCGTGTGTGCAAATGAGGATGCCTTGTTTTTTTCAGATCTAAAAAGCAAAGCTGTGTTTTGTTTTTCAGAGATTTCAAATGTGCAGAGTAGTGTGGTGTAAAGCTAAATTCACTCCTAACTATCCAGGTGTTACTGCCCATATTTTCTTTTGTTTCCAAATGACAAGTAGCTCTGGTTATTTATTGTGCTACGTGAGTCTTAACTTACAGTTAATACTTTGGTAACTGCATTTATCACTATTCTCTGATTACTGAATTTTAGTTATTAATCTTGGTGTTGCACAAACAGTAGTGGTTGTTCAGAATTCTCTGAATATGATCTAAATTCATAGAAATAGAAAGGAGATTTCTGTTGAAGTTAAGTGGCATACAGTGGTGTGGTTTTACATTTCGTATCTCTTGCTAGCTTATACCTTAATACTTCATAATCTGTCTGTACCATTTAGATTTTCCTGCAGTGCAATAAAAACAGAAAGTAGGAAGCAAGCTATGAAAATAAAAAATTCAAAGACTTGAAGGATCTGTCTGGCTTTATACCCAGAAAGTATTCAGGCACATCAGAGGGGATCAGCCCTGCTGGGCTGTACATACTGTGGGCAAATGTCCTCGGGAGGGGTAAACTAGCAGACAACTTTGCATGGACGCCCGGTACAGCTGCCCAGACCTCTGAGACCAGCCTGTTAGTGTTTTCTGCTTGTAGTCAGCATGTAGGAACACACACACGCACCTTCTGCAAACTAGAAAGGGGCTTAGAGGAGATTCCATGTGAATCTGTGTTTAATGTTACCTGAACTATCCCACAGACATCAGTGGGACTAATTAATTGGTTGTCTTGTGATGCACTGTGCATGCTTGGGGAGAAGGCCAGGTGCCCTTGGAAAACACCAAATTGCTGATAATGGAGCTCTTTGATAATGCTAATTAAAGACATCTTGCCTATATGTCACTGAGAATAAGCTCTGTCGTTAGGCAGCTGTTGCTGTAAGTTGGTTTGGTTGTGCGATGTCTACATTGGTATAGATTTGGTTGTATATCAATCTGGCGTCTGTGCTGTTGGGAAGGTAAAGCTACAGGTGAACTGGGGTAGTATCTGCTACTCGGGTGGTTGCGTGGAGGATAGTGCACAACTTTTCCTATGTACCTCATAAGTAAGTATAAAGATACAGACGGATGTGGAAAAAGGCAAATACTGAAGTCTTTCAGGTTTACGGTTCTGTGAATAGATGTTTGGAAAAAACATAAACATGTTTACACATGCGTGTGTGTGTGTATGTGCATGCAGGTTACACAACTGAATTCCCAGATAGTGAAGAAGAGCTCTGCAAAGAGAAATCTGAGAAAAAACTATGTGCTTTCTTGTTTATTTTTTTTGCTTTCGGAAAACAAGTAGATTACCCAGCATGATCAGCATTGCTCTAGATGGTGACAGCCTTCTCCCCAAGAAACAGCCAAGAATCATGAGAGGACATTCATTATGTCCTTCTCATGTCTGGGCTTATCAAGAACCAAATTGTGTGGCTCCACTCACCTACAGGCCCAAGAGTAAAAAGCATTAAACTTTTTTGACTGTATTAGCAACTCTTTGCTTGATTTTCCTTTTATTCCCAAATATTCAACGTTTTCAGAATCTTGCTTAGCTCAAGTTAACCTTTCCATTTAATTTTGTCTTGGAAAATGCAGGGAAAGCTATACATTTAAGCCTTAATTTGGCATTCTTGCTCATAAATTACAGTCTGGCCTCTACCCATGTGATGACATTGAAATCGTTCAGCAAGATTTGCATTCTCAGAAAGAAAATTAGATTCTTGAATATTTGGGAGTGAAAGCTATTCCTGGCTGAGCTGTTTAGTTCTCTGCTGTTATCTTCAGATGAAGAAACACAAAGTATGGAACTTCCTAATTCTGGCTTTCCTTAACTTTGATGTTCACAAGATGCTAATTCCTCTTAATAACTTTACTGTATGCAATACTAATTAATACTGTCAATGTTTTCTGTTGTTTTTAGTTGGCCTCTAAAATAATCAGACTGGGAGTTTTAAGGAGGGACATGACTGCAGCATTCAAAGACATCTGGGACAAAAAAAAAGTGGGAACACTGTTTTAAAAAGCCACCACCAAAACAAACCAACAACAAACCCCATTTCTGCCACCATCTAAACATTCTCCACAGATGCTCTGCTCCAGGGAAGAAGTGCTATTTTTTACAATGTGTCTTTGCTTCTATTTTCTTCTTTTTCTACTATCACAAGCAAAAGGAACATGGTGAGCTTGCAGACACATCAGGCAGATAAATGAATTCAGAGAGGTCATACTTGCAACTCTGATGTTTTCTTAAGTAAGCAGTGGTAAAGATCAAGGCTTCTTAAATGAGAATGTTTACTTTCAGGTGTCGTGATCTGTTGAAGCATTTGGGGCACCTCACTAGAATTAGGGAGGGGTATGTGTGTATTTTTCCTCATCTTGCAATGCTCAGAGGAAAAACTGGTTTTGAATTAGTGCTGTGTTGAGTCTTGCCTGACTTTGGTGTAAACTTGCTGGAAATAGTTTTGTCATCTGCAGCAGGATTAAATTATCTGCAGGGGATGTCTGCAGTCAGGCAAGTGTTAGTGTCCATCATGGCTCCGTCACTAGCACCAGTTTGACTGGTACCGTTGCGTTTATCATGCCGCCTAGTGAATACTGGGTAATGATTCTTGAGGATCTCTATAGAGCTTTTCAGCAGAGGTCATGGGACTGTATAAAGCAGCCTGTTCTTTAACAGCGTGGCCAGCAGGTCCCGGGATGTGATTCTCCCCCTGTACTCGGCACTGGTGAGGCCGCACCTCGAGTACTGTGTTCAGTTTTGGGCCCCTCACTACAAGAAAGACATTGAGGCCCTGGAGCGTGTCCAGAGAAGGGCCACAAAACTGGTGAAGGGTCTGGAGAATATGTCTTATGAGGAGCGACTGAGGGAACTGGGCTTGTTTAGCCTTGAGAAGAGGAGGCGGAGAGGAGACCTGATCACTGCCTACAACTCCCTGAAAGGAGGTTGTGGAGAAGTGGGTGTTGGGCTCTTCTCCCTAATGACAGATGATCGGACGAGGGGGAATGGACTCAAGCTGCGCCAGGGGAGGTTTAGCTTGGATGTAAGGAAGAAGTTCTTCACCGAAAGGGTTATCACGCACTGGAACAGGCTGCCCAGGGAGGTGGCGGAGTCACCATCCCTGGATGTGTTTGAGACGGGTGGATGAGGTGCTGAGAGATATGGTTTAGTGGCGGACAGATACGGTTGGACTGGATGATCTCTAAGGTCTTTTCCAACCCAGTGATTCTATGATTCTATGATTAATAACACAGAGGCACAGTTCTGTGTTTCCAGTTTAGCACACTTACACAAATCAGCAGACCTATACGAAGTAGACACGTGCTAATTAACCACAGGGCGCCAGTAGCAGTGTAGCCTTCCAGCAGGGACCTTAGTGTGGGCTCCCTGCCTCAGTCGATTACCCGTGTTTTTGGGCAGTTTCCCCATTGGCAGGGTTAGTGCTTGCTGAGGTATGTACACCTGAGCTGCAGAAATGTAACCCAAGTGACGACTGAAGTGGTTCACAAACCAGAATTTCCAGTCTGCACAAAAATGTGCGTTTCCATGATATATTTCCCTTTAAAAGAGTAGGGATCTGACTGAGGTATGCCTGTGGGTTTTGAGCTACAGAGTAGACATACCTCCCCCAGTGCAAACTTGGGTGCACTATGGGAGTGTTTATGGGATTCATGGGCCTACTGATTGGAAGGCTTGAGTAAGGAAGTGGGTGCAGTTTGATTGCTCACTGAGATATCTTCAGAAAAAATAACCCTGAAGGTCTGTGTAGTTGCAGAAAGATTTATCCAACCCAACATATATAGGTCTTACGGAATTGCCCTGGATTAGATTATGACTGTGTCTGCACCTACGCTCAGCTTGAGTCTGTTCCTGCATGAGCTTGTCTGTGCATTTTAAGACATACAGCAAGATCAGCTGAATGCTTTCCCCCCTCCCAGGTCCATTCACTCAGATGATGTGCTAATTAGGTCACTGAAAAAAATCAAAGATACAGAAGCTGGATTGAGTGCTCACCAACCGGCTCTTACATGTAATTGCTGTATTTTAGTTTAATTTGTCTTAAGATGTTTTCCGATGTCTCGGAGAATGTTACCCATAAAAAGGCAGGCTGCACGTCAAGAAAGCGTCAGCGAACACATGAATATTTTGAGCTGCAAAGTGTAGCATTCAGTATTTATCACTACAGGAAAGAGGCATGTGACTTCTCTCTCACATGGCAGCTCCTTGGTTTATGCCTTACTGATTGGAAAATAGCAAAAATATCCTGCAGGATCACTTTTGAAGAATGAGTAAGGCACTGAAACGATCCACAGTGCTAATATTTTGCTGCAGAATGATCCCTGCTATTATCCCATAGCAAAGTCCTGTGTGTTGGAGGAGAACAGACTTGCTGACGGCAGAGAGGAGTTTCTGCAGGGTCTCTGTTTTCTGCTTAAATGGAAGTGCTCTGTCACAAGTGTCACCTCAGAAGCAGCAGTGTGACCTGGCCATCAAGCACGTTTAATCTCTTCCTTGGTGGAGCTGAATGCATTTTGTCCGTGAAAGTATATGCTGTGTACGCATGCAGGTAGGAGTGAGACCGTCTGTGTCGGTACAGTTTGAGAGGGAGATGAAGGACTGCTGGATCACTTCAGGGTATTGCTTCCTGGCAGGAACACATGTACTCCAAGGCAAACAAATTTGCTCAATATTTTTACGAGTCTCTGAGCTCAGCTGTCTTTGGGAGGGATGACTTGACTTCGTCCAGAGAGGTAATACGTGGGAGACCATTCCCTTTATTTGGGTAGTGGAACATGAGTAACTTCTTCCCATAGCTGGAGTGAGTTGCCTTGGGCTCCTCAACACGCACAGTGTGTGATACTGCATCTCTCATGTCCCTCCATAGCTCTAGTGCAGCCCCCTTTTATGGCCTAACCGCAGTGCAATATGCAGTTGCCTCTGATGCAGCCGTTTCGGCACAAGCACTTTGGACTCTGTGGAATAACAGATAATAATAAAGAAAATAGTCTTGCAATAAATGCTAATCACACCCTGTAGGATTGCACCGAATCTGTCATTACACAGTGGATAATAAATGCAGAAATATTAACTTCCCCAGAACCTTAGAGAGGTTAGAGTTCTTTGTAAATGGGTAGTTCTTCTAAACATACAGTTTATTTCCCAGTGCAAATTCTTCATTATTCTGTACTTCAGGATGAAAGGCCTCATCATTTACCTGAGTCAGAAATGCCCTTCAGAGAACAGAGTCATTTACAGAGATGAGGAAATTCTGGAAATTGAGGCAAAGGTTCTGTTCTGCAGGTAAAACCAAGTTGCCACAAAGTCTTCAGGGGGGTGTCTGTGACCATTTAGACAACTGTGGCATGGCAAGCTTCACTCTTGCTCCTATTTTTCTGGCCTTCTGATCTTGATTGTTGCACTCTCTTCTGTTCTCCTGAAGCCAGAATTACTTCTGCCCACTTTTGCCTCACTACCTCTCTCTTCTTTTGTGATCTTCTGCAATCAGACCACACTTTGTGAAGCATTCACTGCCTGATACATGTCTGCAGTGCCAACTAACACTGTGCTGAGTTTATGAACTTATCATTTATACTGAGCATGTGTCTCTGTGACATTGAAAAACTGAGCTGGAGGTTAAGTGATTCCTGTTTCAATCTTCCCTCTGATCTAGCAGTAATTCTCTTGATGATACAAACCGAGTAAAGAATGGAATTTCTATGCCAATCTGTTTGTCAGCCATAAATAGGCAATATATTAGTCAAATTTTCAGAAGTCAATAGCAACGTATTTCTGAATCCTGGTATCTCCAGAATGTATGTAGATGTTTGCTTTGGAGTTTTCCGGTATTTTTGTTGTCAGCTGAGAGCTGGCATGTGATATTTATGTTGGCTTGATCAACATTTGGCAAAAGAGGGTAGGAACAAAACTGGGTCTAAAATGGGAAGCTTTCTAACAGAGAAAGTGTCTTTCCATAGATATGATATTGCAGAAATATGAATCACTTAAGCTGTTCAGCATAAATAAGGAAAAACTGATTTAACGCCTTTACTTTCAGAGTTTCAGAAAGATGTATTCTAATGAATTCAAAATATAAAGTCCTTAAAAGTATATCTGCTGCTCAGTGGTGAAGTCCTAAGCTTAATTCACATACAGGGGTAGCGTTATTTTCATCGAGACTTCAGGATGATGGGAGACCTGGCATGTCACCTGCATGTGGTGATGAAATATATCTGGCACTGAGAATTTCAGTATTTTGAAGAGTGATGATTTATAGCATTACAGACCTAATCCACTTTAACGTCATTCTTGAAAATGAGGAGGTAAGAGCAGTAGTATGCTTTCCCTGCACCTGGGACTCAGAGGGAAAGAAATTCAAGCATCTTTGACTCTCCCTTGTAAGGCAGAGCAAGGCCAGGGACTCTTTGCCTGCTCTAGTCTGATGCAGAGCACAAGGGTAGGAAGCAGATGGAAGGAAGTGGGGTCAGCCAATAGGCCCAAGCCAACATTATTGCTGAAATAAGCTTTTGCCCCTAATGAGAAATTACTTCCCTCTGTGAGGAAGTTATTGTGAGTCTATGTAGTTCCTCCATGGGGTTCCCCCAGGAGCATCTATGTGATTGGGAGACTAGCTCTGAAACAGGATCCTCTGCTTAGTTGGCCTTTACTTTCATGTATTTATTCTATTCTGTTTTACATGAAACTTGTTTTCTGGTGAATGCTTTCACAACCTTGCAAGAAGAGACTATTCAACAATACTGGTCAAGCACCATCTTTAAAACAAATGGAAGTCTGTGTGTGACCTGAAATAAATGTAAAGTGCCTGCCTACAAGAGATTTAGCAACAGCTGTATAGCACTGAAGTTCAGACAAACAGTGGAAAAGTGATGACTTTTAAAACTTGGTCTCGCTCTAAAGCATCCCTCTTTTACAAGCTGATCTTCAGTCACATGCTGTTACTAGTAATAGCAACAAAGCCCTGCAGTATGTTTGTGCAGGGCATGAATTAGCAGAGAACTTGACCTTCACTTTTTCACGTAGGAAGGGAGAAGTTATGTTTACAAGGGCATTCAGTGTTCACTCCCCTTCTGCTGTGTGTCTCTGTAGGGGAGTGGGGATAAATACCTGGTCTCTCTTTAAGCTCCACTCTAACCAAGCTGCGATGCTTAGCAATGTGATTTTGTGATAAAAAGTTGGGATTCCTCCTTTACACACTTGAAATGCTAGCTGTAAACCTAGCCTAACCATTACAAATCAAGAGCCAAACACAAGCATTCTGAAATGAATTTATTAAAATAAAATCAGATTTTTTTAAAGGTGCTTTGCTTTTTGGGCATGTAAATTGAGTTTTTTATTGCCAGAACAGCTAGAAATATACCTTTTATTCAGGTGCTCTACTGCAAATAGAGAAACAATAAAGAAAGACCCAAGAACCTGGAAACAGAAGGGGGGGGGGGAAAGAAAGAAATCTGAGGTCTAAGACAAGATTTAAATTCTAACCACTAAATTTAGCTATTCTGTTCACCCTTCTCTCCCAAAACCTGCTACTCTGTGGGGCTGAAGTCCCTAGACTGGCTGTGATATTCTGACCCCCAGGTAATTTGTGCCATTATATAAATTATATATATATACACACACAAATATGAGAAAGAAAAGAGCAAAATAGTGTGTGCAGGCAGGTAGGAACACTGGGAAGAGGTGAAGATCAGATACGTTGTTATGGCTGTTGGTGAGAGAAGGGAAGTTGTCACGGCTGTGGCTCCTGGCTGCTGCTGCTGCCTGGAAATGTGTGTCAACACTGCGCAGCGGCACAAGCTGCTGCGGGAGGAGGATGCTGCGCCTCCCTGTATCCCCGCTCTGCGTGGTGCTGTCGCCCGAGAGGTGCCGTTGTCACAAATGGGAATGCTCGTAAGATGCTCTTGTCTGCATTGCCTTCTCCCCCCACCCAAACAAACAAAAAAATCCCAGCTCTGGTATGTAGCAGTGAGATTTATATATATATATATATATA
>NW_010264610.1:9248-13466 GCF_000690775.1 Eurypyga helias
TCAAACAGTGTACTTAGTGGATTGAGGGGTGGTGGTGTTTGAGGGGGAATTCCAGCACTGCCTCAAAACCAGCAGTTTACGGTATCCTGAGTTGACCCCTGCTGAGTGTATTACATCAGGTCTGAAACATTTTGTGGCAGGAGCAGAGCAGCCTATTCCTTTCATAGGAATGGCTTCGTCTATTGCTTGCTGTTAGCTTAATAACCTTTTGGTACTTGAACTGTCCTTTCTGCCAGATTATTTTTTTCAAAGCTTCCCCTGGGGTTTGGCCATGGAGCTGAGCGTGTAAGAGCCCACTGAACAAGAAGAAAAAAACCCCTGGAGATCTTAGCTGAGCAACCCTATTTGAGTAATAAAAACAACTGTGTCTGATGAGCCAATTCCATAGAGCAAACATTCAGAGGACAGAATGCCAAGCACTTGTTTGTAAACCTAAGCCTTTATTAGCAGCACTGTTATAAAAGAATTATGATCCCTTTCCGAGACTCACAGACTACCTGCATCCCTGTAGTAATTCAGAGCGCTGCTGGATGGGCTTTGTGAGTGTTGTAGGACTAATCCCTCTGGTTCCTTGATTATGAGCATGTGCAGAGCAGCCGAAGGTACAGTCGTGCATGTAGAGCTAACACACAGAGACTTGCCTTGCATTGCCATGTTTGTGCATGTGTTCTACAACTGAGACGGATACAGGGAGCCTGCCTGCCTTGCTGACTTATCTGATGTTTTCTTGTTTCTGTTTCAGCATTCAGGATAATTCCTTCAACACGACAGCTTTAGCAGAGTAAGTGAATGTTTTAAAGATGTTCTTATTTTTAAATAAGAATGGTGAGTTTAGTTAGTGTAGAGAATAATTGTAGGTAGCATGTGAGGAGTCCCGAGCTGTCTGTCATATATTTTGAGACATTTTTCTGTGGTATGTTATTGACTGTATGGGAAGGATTGTGTGAAACCGCTGCTTTTACATGCTTTGTGACCATTTAGCAGTGAAATACTTTTCTGGGAGAATGTATGTTTGATGCACATCACACATGTTTAAATGCATGGTATGCATTCAATGAATAAATCTCCTGTGAAAATATTGCTCATTTCTGGTACTGGTGATCTTGACAAACACAAGTATGTCAGTTTTCTAAGAACACATGGTCCTGGAAGCATTATTATAAAAAACCCCAATTATTTGCAAATATTTTTTAAAAAATAACTGTACATTATTTAGACAGGCCAAAGGCCAAATACAGCATTTCTTGGTAATCAATTCCATAAACTCATTAGAAGGCCTTTCATATATATCATGACCGTAAGGATATATATGTTGATTTTTTGGTTCTTGTTTTACAGAGACAACAGAACAGGACAAGGGAGAACATTAGAAAGTTAGAAAGGCAAAAGCTTTAGGAATTATTATAAAGGAAATTATCTTTATTTTATTTTAGTCTAAAACACTTCAGATTGGGTGTTTCCTACATCATTTTGCATGCTTTTGGTAGTTTCAAAAGCTTTTAGGGAAGAGTCTTCAGCAGTAACGTGCCAAGCAGTTTCTCAGGAAGGAAGTTATTTATAGATTTGTTTGTGTATTAGGTGAATTTTACACTGCTAAAATGCTCATAATTAAAAAACTCTAGCGGGGCAGTGAGCTGTTTGCCTAAGTGTTGTGGGGACAGGATATATTCTGAAAGCAGGCCAAGCTGTAATTGCCTGAGCCATCCCTAAGTATTGACAAAATCACTACAGGAAAAGAAACATGGAGTTCCAGATAATTTTCTTTTCATACATTGCTGTGTTTTCTTTGCTTACATTGCATTGCTTTATTTAATATTTTAACTTAATCACTCTTTTTGTGCAATTGTGGCAGATATGGAAAGACTTAACAGAAGCTAAAAGATCATTAGATCATTTTTTATTATTTTCCTGTGTCCCTATTAGTTAAGTGGTGAATTGTAGTCTGTAAAATTCTGGGATGCTCCTTCTTCACAGAACAATAACCAGATTACAGACAGAACACTTTCCATATTTTTTTCTCCTTCCCTCATCCCTGTCCCTAAGTTCATCCATTGTTCCCCATAGAAATTCCTCTGTGTCTGCTTCACTCTTGAGGCTTCTTGGACTGGAGGGTGATGGCCTTTCTCTGTGGTGCTTTGTGTGACCGTGGAGGCCAGGATGGCATAAAAGCTGACTGCATATTGTCAGCACTGCCCCGGGGACAGACGATGCTATGCTGAGCTGAGAGGCAGCAGCATGGCAGAGGCTGGGCCAGTTGTTGCCCAAAGGGTGAATCTCCCTCACTTGAGTTGTTGTTGGTTCTGTTTCAAGGGCTTGAATTTTTAATCTTATACTCCCAAATGTAGAAGTAGAAACATGCTTTTAGAAAACAAAGCGAGAAAACAGTGACATCTGAAAAGCTTTGTCCAAATGCAAAAACTTGATTTCCAGAATTGATTTCCCTAAATCCTGATTAGATCCTCCCCCCAAAGCCTGTTTTTGAGACTGCGGAGGATGCGCAATTCTTACTGATTTCAGCGCTAGTTGTTTGTGCTGGCCATGTCTGAAAATAGGTTACTTGTATTTAGCAGAATAAAGAGAAAGCTTGCCGTGCAACTTTAGACATCCTCATCTGACAATTCATTGTCATTACTTGTGGCAAATGGAAAATCAGGGCTTCCTGAATGATATAAAAATCAGTGATACAATACTTTCAGGAACATTTCTTCAGACAAGGGAAGTGCCTGGGGCTGCTAAGCTTCCAGCAAGCCATGCGTGCAGCCTGGTTTAGAAGTTGTTCATGTGAACATCTTAAAGGTCAAGTCAGCAAAAGGGAGCAGTTTTCAGTTTGTACTGAAAAGGCTCCTATGGAAAGGTGAAACGGAAGAAAGTTAAAAAAGCTAATGCCATTAAACCATCCTTGGAGGAAACACAGAGAGGCAGTACTGAAAAGAGTCAGAGCAGCAGTCCACCTAGACTGGGATCCCATCTCTGCCCCGAGTCTGGCCAGTGCCATACGATCAGTAATGGATATACTTACTTTTAGGAGACACATCTGACAGTAGTTAGATCAGGCACTGAAGGAAAAGCATTCCCATCACTGGTTTTATCAGAAGACATGCTTTCTGCCCAGTGAAAGATTCAACCCTTATGGATTTATGACTTGAAGCTGCCTGGCATATTCTTTGATGTTTTAGGAATGCGTAAGACGCTGCTCCAGTTTTTGGGTTCTTGGGAAATTTCTGTACTACGTGGCCACAACCTCTCACAAAACTTAGCAAACTCTGAAATATCCCTCTATCTGTTAACTGTAGCTAAAGTTGGGCAATAAGATTTACAAGTTACTGGTGAAAGGAGTTTGTGCATATCCCTGTTGATATGTGCAGACAAGTGGCATGAACACATAAGCTGCGTTTCTTGAAGAAGCCAAGGTAAAAACACTCTGTTTAGTGATGGATATTTGCATTACATAATGTATTCATCTTTTTAACAGTCCTGCTATGGTCTTAGCCTCAAGCACTGTCTTGCGAGTGAGCTTTCTTGGTTAATGTTTATTCTTACAAAGAGAAAAATTTCTATTAACGCTTTTGGAGTGTGTTGCTTCTGAACTTCCTCACAATCTTTTTATTACATGATGGACACCGTCTTCTCTGATTCATTATTGCTTATTTTTCCTGTCTACTGCTATCTGGTTGTTCAAATACATTTTGTCATGCCCATTTAATGTTGTTTAAAAGTTCTGTCTTGTTTTATGGCTTTTATCAGGTGCTGGTTGCTAAATTAGGATCTCTACTTCTCAAGGCCTATTTATTACAGCAGCTCTGGGAAAGCAACCCCCAGGCCACTTCCCCAAGTTAAGGAGTATGCACACATAAGACTTGGCTGATGGACCTGGCCTCAGTCATCCTCCATCCTTCCAGAGAGTATTCCCAGTCACCACAAGTTTTTCAGGACTTGAAGGCTGCCAAGTGTGGCGACTGGTGAGAGAGAGGGGCAGTGAGTGAAGCTGGTAGCAGAGCTGCTTCTTCGCATCTTCTCTTCCTGTGACACACGCAGGAGGGAGAGTTTGTCCCTGCAGAGTGTCCCTAGGCTTTGTTGGCTGTGGCTTGACCTGTGGTGCACAGCATGCCTGGCAGCATCTTACCCTTCTTTTTTGTCTGTGCTGGGAGCTCTGTCCATCCACCTCTGACCTTGGCGCTGTCTCCTCACAGTGTTCATAGTGTCATAGAATGGTTTGGG